>NC_060248.1:14157371-14460724 GCF_921293095.1 Ischnura elegans | reverse complement strand
TTTCACTCATTCCTCATGATTTTTCGAGTACCTACTTACACCTTTTCTTATTATATTAGAAATGCTATAGTCACCTACATGTCACTTTTACAGAAAAAATTCTAAATTTCATCGAGACCACTGAAATATGCATAAAAATGGAATCACTAATGTCCATAATAATAATCTGTGTGGGAATGCTTTTAAGTTGATGTTTATTAGAATTTTCTTAAAATATTTCATTAAAACAATTGTCATCCTCTCATTACTTATTTTTACTACCCATTTTTTTAGCTGATTCTTTAAAAGTATTATCCAACCTTCATAGGCAGAGAACATTTCATTAAAGAATTTTTTGCTGCATTCAGCACCTTTTAGTTACTTAAAATAATATTTTTTATTCATAAAAAGCCATTCCAATCATTACAGACCCTAAAACCTGAAAAAAAATGGCAGGTCCTCATTTAGTGTTTTTCCGCTTTTAGTGTTTTAAATTTTGTCCCCCCTGAAAAACCTTAAATCAGGATTCTACTGTATATCATTACTTCCTAAAAATAATATTTACAATGATTAGTTATCATGAATATACAGGCGGTCCCCGACTTTCGTACACAATGCGTTCCCGAAAACTTGTACGAAAGTCGAATTGTACGTAAGTCGAACCATTGACTTCCATACTAATTAGGGGTTACGTTCCAAAAGAGCGGAATTTACGTACTAAAACCTTTTTTTTCACGGAATTCATTTCAATTGACTTAATTTTAATAATATATTAATAAAACTCCTCAAATCATATAATTTATTTCGAAAATACGCAGAAAATGCAAATATAAGTTTAAAAAACAAGAACTCCGTTGGCTATCGAGTGAAACTTCCTCTTGGCGTTTAAGTTGACATTCCACTTATTACGTCCACTATAAATAAAAGGACATATCAAGTAGCATAAAAAAATGTATTCGTTGAACCCGCACTCTGGATACCTTTTAATTTTTACACCAAAATTCGATGTTTGGCAGGTGACATTCGTGATCGCGTATATTCTGCATGTTATTCAAAAAAGACAAAAGACAAACGGAATTCGGGTGATATGTCGTGCAATATCGTTGCTGAAGGTTTACATGAATTAAACAGCACTCAAACGAAAAAACACAATTAGAAAGAAGATCTTACTAGTTTTATTGAAAGCCATTTGATGATGTCTAGTCAACTTCTTTTGAAAAATATCTTCAATGAAGGCTTTCCTCTTCTCTTGATAAAGGAGCCTATAGCAGGCAGTCTCTCTCCCAAATAAATCACCTAGATCAGAGTCAATTACCAACAATTCCCTTCATTATATACGTTCATATTGTTCGCATATACTGCCAATACTGCAATTTGAAACAATTGAATGTTGGGATGCGCAATAAACATAGCGGGAATTTTAAAAAAATTACAGACCAGCGTCCGAAAGTCCGAATTTAGCGTACGAAAGTCGAGTAAAAGGTGTCAATTTTGAATGTACGAAAGTGCGAATTGTACGAAAGTCGAGTGTACGAAAGTCGAGGACCGCCTGTATTCCTTTCCTGAATTGTAATTTTGAGGCCTCTGTTTCGGGAAAATTTAAAAAAATATGCTTGAATATAGTCCTCCCCTTTACTTTTACCACGGGCATTTTTGTAAAAAAAGGGAGGACTATATTCAGATAAATACGGTAATTTATCCTTATGAATTTCTTGCTTCAAAGCGTTAGTGTGCGTGAACGTTGGGCGTAGAAAGTTGGCTTTTGGCAGTCTTAGCTTTTTGAAATCCATGAAGCAAATCTATGGATTGGATCTTGTGCTTGCCCTGTGTAGTTTCTCTGAGTTTTGCATCCATGTGAACCAACCTGAATATGGTGCCTATGAAACCCACCTTTCCTTCTTTTGTTACCTTAGTTGTCAAAGATAAAAAAAGTAGATTATGTGTTGCCTAGGTTTCATCTTGTGATGTCGTTGTCTGTTTTTAAAGTGTAGTAAATTCAAGTTTACAGTATGGAATGAAAGATCGAGAACTCGGGTGATTTGTGTACCGTTATATAAAATTGGTGTGAACGTCTGGTGTGAAGCACACGGGGTTGGTGTTGTTTTGAGTGTGTTGTGTTGTGTGTTTGCAGCGAAAAAGCTTCCAAAGAGTGAGCAGGGCGTGGGTGGCGCAGGGACGAGTGGGCAGGCGAGGAGGCTGGTGGAGTCGGAGGGAGGCGCCCAGAAGGCGCCTGGCAGTACGTGCTGCAAGTGATCCTCCCCCCTTCTTCTCCTCTGCACGTGCCTGCTGCTGCTCCTGGGCCCCACTTCAACACAAGTAAGTCATCCCCATTGAAATCTTGGAGAATCATCCTGCAATTTTCAGATCTGAGAAATTTCCACATTTGGATTTATGGTTAAATTTAAAAAAAATTGCATTAAAAATTTTGAGGACTCCTTTTTAAAATATGGATTAGTGAATTGTGTAGAATTTTTCTTGGGTGTGCCGTTTCTTAAATCTGCATTGTGACATGCAGAAGCATGCTAGCTTATGAATTGTGAACATGTGGTGATTACGGAGTTGGTGGCTACCACGTGGGTTTTTTCTCATCCCTTGCCTTAATTGAGGATGCAGGGCAGGTTGGGTGTGTGTTAGAGGATAACAGATTTTGCGTGGGTAAGAAGCAACTGGAGTGCTGGTGGATGCTTGGGTATTGGGTAGGTTGAAGTTAAGAAGATAGTAGGTCGATCAAAATATCATTAACTCGAGATGTGTCAGTTGATGCATGGAGGAAATCTTGATGATCCGATTCAAAGTTATGGCGGATTCAAAGTTATAGCGACTCAAGTTTGAAAACTTACATCTCTATAAAAAGTAATAGAAGTAATGGCAGTCTACTTGAAAAGCTTATTTTGTTATGTGCTAACACATCAGAAAAATATTCGTCTCAGCAGCTGTTAGAAAATCAATACTGAGTTTTTAAATTAATAAAACTAAAAATTGCCGGGTCTGTGCTTAACCACATGAAGGTAGAACTCACAGCCCAGAGTTGAGGCCTTGGGGCTGTGTTGTGGATAGCAGAGGTTTGTGTTATTTACTACAGCTTCTATAATTTCAGTAACTTGAATTTTATTTCTACAAGCAGTAAGAATTAGGTGCACATTTGTTATAGCAAAACTGCAAGTTTTGGGAACTAAACTATGGAAATACCAAGCACGCCAAGTTGGGCATAAATAAATGTTCTAAAAGACACAGGCTACCGCCCGTAGGCCAGATTGGCGCCCATGCGATTCCACTCCACGTGACGTCACAGGGACCTAGTTTCTATACGAGTAGATAGGAGTTATACATCGTCTGAGATTACTAATGCATGCATGAGGCACAGAGCTCAGGGAAACATGTCTTAATAATCACTTATTAAAACTGGCTAAGGTCAGAGAGTTTTCTTCGTTTGATAAGGTATTAATAATCCTTATTTAAGCCAAGCGCTACCAGCTAGCAGGGTACTCTGCTACCTGCTAGCATCCTGCATCGTATCAGCGCTCAAAGCCTCGCCCCAAGGTCACCTCACTAGCGGCAGCGGGAACCAGAACAACGTCACACGAAGTTTTCCCGGCATTCATACTCAGCCGTCGCTTTTTTGCGTGCTTGAATATTTTCACTTTTCATGTAATCGCGTAAAATAGATGTAGTCATTTAAAAATCTAAAAGCGTGAAATACGTACTCCAGAAGTAATAATCTTTCGATTTAGGCAAGAAAAAATAATAGGAAACGCCCTATCGTTAATATTTTGAAATTTTCTCCAGAAATGAAAGAAATACCTCATGAAATATATTGGGAGCACTTTATTGCACTTACCAAGGAGAAAAAAGTATTGAAGAAGATTTAGCACTTCCGAAGATTCTTTTCTGAGAAATTTCTGAATGACTTAAGGCAGAAAGTTTCTAGGTTTCTTTAAAAGTTCCAGTAGTAATCTGCCATCTGAAATCTCTCACCATTTTCTTTTTTCTAATTTCTCTGGGAAATAGTCCAAGCGGCTAGGTAACTTGTGAATCTTAATACTCCCATTGCATCCAGGGTTTCTAAAATATTTTACCACCTCATCTACTTGCTGTCCTTAATCATCAGCTTTGTAATATCCCAGGAAATTTTTCACAGTATCAGCAAATGATTTCTTAGCATTCATGAGTTGTACAAACATGAAATCTCTAATTACCTGTCTAATTGGTGTACCATCATAAATTCTGGCCTTCAGTTTCTCTGAAGAGATTTGTAGCATTTTTATTCCCATGTATTCCAAACATTTCCCAGGTTTATCATGAGGCTTAAAAAACTGCATCATACGGCATAGTTTATGTGCAGTGGAGTCAAATTGACTTTAAAAGTGCAACTAAAAGGTTTGTTTATTAAGTTATGCATGACAAAAATAATTTTTTCTCTTAGCCTGCTCAGTGATTTCTCGTATCACTCAGTGGTTTTCTCTATCGCTACTTTCCCAAGGACAGAAGAAATATAGATACTTTCTACAGCCACCATGTTGTCTAAGAAATCATTCATTGATGTTCTTGATACTTTTTTTTCTCCGAAGTGATGTATTCTTCTTTCATTTTTGTTGAATGTGCTATTGGTATATTTTTAAATCTCACATATTTAAGCAAAGACTGCTTTGATCTATCTTTTTATTTTGACTGTAATATTTTTCACTTCTGGGGGAACATTTTATTTCACAATATAACTTGTTCCACATTCTATAAAATCGATGTGTACCTACTTTGCCTATGGTATTAAGTCAGGAGAATTAAAAAAAATTCAGGATGGAAATCATGGAAAAGTCAGGGATACTGAAAACATATTGTGAACCCAGCTTGTACTTTAGTAAGAGGGCTGATTGGAGGTCTATTATAAGACATGTTTAAGGTAGTTAGAGTGGCATCGGCTGAAGTCAAGTGATATACTCAGGCTATCTACTATTTATGCAAATGAGTCACCAAAAAAATTGAAACAAAAGAAAGCGTAATTAGGAAACAAGTGAAGTGTGAGTGCAATTTTGCACCTCAGCACAATGCAAACGTCAAAAATGATTTTTAAAAGGTACAGTAGAACTTGTTAAGTACGTTTCTGAAGGGACCACAAAAAATGAACGTAATAACCAGGAAAACGTGCTAACGAGGAAAGTAAATAATAGCAGTTGGGGTAATTGTAATTTGTGGAAAAGTCGTCATAATTACAATTACTATCGGTAGTTCTCATAGGATCGCCTTCCTGAACTCTTTTCACCTTTAAAATCAAGAAAATGTGCGCTACATTGAAAAACAATACCATGTGAATAAAAATCACAATGTTTCATAGATTTCCCGAAGACAATTACATGAAAACGGCATCTATCTCCTGTGATTTATCCTATATATAATTATAGAAAGAGTACATGTAAAGCTAAGTCATTTCTTCTTTCTCAAAGCGTACTCGGAGAATATAACAACAACCCTGAGTATGACAACTGGTTGTTTTTAAATATCATAAAAATTGGACAAAATTATATTAACCTTAAATTACGGCAACAGCCGTACACATTCACGTCTGGAATGAAACCATATCGATTGTTATATCGATCGATATATCGATTAATAACACATAAGATTATTAGATTACGGCATAAATACAAGAAGATTTTATATTATACAGTTGAAACTTACTTAAAAAATTTGTCTAATGTCGTCTGCTTTCATGCCGAGATCAAGTATTTAAAGCTAAGCTTCGCGTGGAGATCTAGAACATGGTTTGCTCCCGCATCAGTAGTCAAGTAAATACGCACGCACTCCATAGCCTCGACGTCGAGTGTATGGAGTACGTGCAGTACTGCAATAGATAAAGTGGGAACTGGATAAGACTCATTTCTTCATCATGATAACTCGTGCAATAGCAACCATTGCCCACTTGCAAAATTTGTGCGCAGGTGGCACTTCGAATAGAAGGTGCGGAGCTCGGGATGGGGAAAATCGGGTCTTCTCATTGGCTGCAGTTTAGTTAGTCAGACATTCCTGATAAATGGCCACATTTTATTATTCATCATGTCACAAGAATTGAGAAATGCATTTGGACAAATCACGGTCGAAGAAAGAGATGTGGAATTATTGCAAAAATGTCAATGGCTAATGATAATAAATTAAATCATGAATTCGGAGGTTTATGACCCTTAAGAAGATACTAGAGAACGAATTGCGGGTTGCATCACGGCAAGCAATTGAGCGTACTAACCAGGAAAGCGCAATTTTTTCAAACGTACTAACCAAATACTTTTACCTGTATTTTGTTCGGATGGTACCGGGACCGAGAGAAATCGCCGTACTAAGGAGGAACGTACTAACCAAGTTCCACTGTATTTACTGTAGTCAATTCGACTAGTTTCAATACCTCTTCGAACATTTGTATACTCAACTATTGACGACGCTTGTGACTAAATATTCACAATCTAAGTGGTAAATTCTAAAAAAATATATTTATTTATATTTAATGAAAGATACATAAGACGTATGTTTTAGCCTGAAAACTAACTATATTTGCATAATTTAGGTGAAGTTGGCGTAGTGGTTTTCGTTTTGCGATGTTGGTACTGGAGGTTCCCAGCTGCCTTGCGAGTTTCAGGCAGTTTGTCACAAATATATTTCTTATTTTATCATGAACTTAAAATTTCCTAGGACCTATTTAGATATTTCACAAAATTTTGCTTATAATGAGTGCTGTCTCAACAATTTTTTGTTACCAACAGCTTTGCTAGCTCGAAAAAACTGTGTTGCTCCTTAAAAGCCCATGTTAAAGTATCATAATTTTACCTTTAACTATCTCAAAAACGACAAATCTGAATACCTTTTTCTTTGTATAATTGAAAGTGTGCCTTTCAAAGAATGTATGACCATAATTATATAAAATTCTTGTTACTTTTACTGAGGCACTCTAACTACCTTAAGACATAAAACTGGGCCATTTCATCTCAAATCAGGCAGATAGTGCAAAATCATGTCAGGTGACTATCACCGATTTCTCTGAAATTTATATATTTGAAAGCAGTATCCTTATGATGAATAATGATGCCTTTATCTCAGCTCAGAACTGAACCGTCATAAAGTTACTGTCCTTTGAACATTGCAGTGTCAGGCCTCTCCACATAAATGCTGATTACTACGGAACCATGGCCCATAAAGCAGTGGTTATTGTTTCATTTTAAAGATAATTCAGTTATGCACATTTTGGCATAAATTGCAAGTCATTTGAAACAATAATAAACAAATAGGACTTGTTTAAACAATACAAATTAGTCATTATTTAAAAATTTATTACTAAAAAAGGCCACCTTTTATTTTCATTAAAATTTATCAGCGGGTAGTTTAAATGTTCTGCTTTCATTTTAAAAAATAAAAAAAGGTAGTATTTTTATACTTTTTGTTTTAAGGCATGTCAAAGTTAGGCATGTTTTCGACTCTTTTACACAGAGATTGCATACCTTCAAGGGGCGAAAAATGAAGTTTCATTCTACTTAGCATTCAGAATAGTGAAAAGTTCATATCTGAATGATTGGTTACATCTATTGAGTGAAAGCAAGTTCAATCTTGTTTACTTCCATGGCATCCAATGTGTGCAAACACCCACTGCTACTGGCTGGAAACGATGAATGAGACGCAATTTGCACAGAGTATTTTTCAATGGCACTTCACATAAGTCTTCTACTTTGGCCATGAGGATCATTTTGATGGACCATGTGGATGCATAAACGAGACACTAATGTCATTCTCTTCTAAACACACTGCAGTGATTTTAAAAATTCACCAGGTTTTTCGGAAAAACACAAGGAAGTCATTCATGGTGAGATTTTGAGTACTGTATGTCTTTATATCTGGATTTGTTAGTGTCACAGCCTGTTTGATTGTGTGGATTACAGAGCGAGCGATAGTTGTCCCGTGTGTGTTAACTACCAACACATGAAACATGTTGATGCCATGTACAGGTGCTCCTTTCACATAATTATTTTTTGTATAAATTGAGCTAGTTAACGAGTGTAAAATTGAAGTTTCATATTAGGCAAGAATTTACTTAAAGAAACTGATAAATATCGAAAATGTCCTTCAAGACTCTGAAGAAGCAAGAGTGAAATGTCTATGAGTGGCCATGTTCAAATTTTATCATTATTTTATACATCGTACATAACGTATATGTACGATCAGTGGCAGTGTTGACTTCAATTAAAGTAATCTTTTGAGAGAGAGACTGCCATCTTAAGGCTCCTTTATCTAGAAAAGAAGAAAGCCGTAGTTCAGTCTTCATTGGAGAGATTTTCAAAAAAGTTGACTAGACACCATCAAACAGCTTTCGATAAAATTAATAAACAAAATTACCTATTTCCAATTGTTTTTTTCCGTTTGAGTGCTTTTTAATTCATGTACAACAATCACACCTTCAGTAACGATATTGCATGAAAAATAATCTGAATTCCGTTCGTCTTTTGTCTTTTTGGAACAACATGCAAAAGATGCACGATCATGAGATACGCTATTACGTGATGCCACTCACTGAGGAATTTTGATATAAAAATTTAAAGGTGTCAAAATTGAGTGATCAACAATTGCATTTTGTTATGCTTCTTGTTATATATATTCTAATTATGTTGGACATTTTAAGTGGAATGTCAACTTAACACTAGGAGGACGGGAGTTTCGCGCTACCTAGAAGGACGGCTAGGGGTCGTTTGACCCCTAAAATGTATTTTGGAATAAAACGCCTAATTTTCATCCAATATTCAGTTTAATCATATTAATTGTTGAATCAGTTCATTAAAAACACTAATTAACATTATTAAATATTATTTCCATCGTGAGAAGTTAATTACAATTATTTTAAAGAATCATGAATTAAACCGTATTTAGTAGTCGATTGCAAATCTAATAATGAAAATACATACACTCAATACAAAAGTTGTGTTACATGTTTACACAATAGGCGTACTGGGTTTACAAAATTTGCATTAACATTTTTAAAACTTATTACTTTGTTGTAAATCTCAGACAGACAGTATTTTTTCAGCGCTGTTTCCACAAAATATTTTTTTGCGCTGAATGTGTACGTTGGACGATTTATTCATCTACATCTAAATCTACACACTAACACGCAAGCCGCTTAAAAGCGTATGGCAGGGGGTGTTAGGACACAAGCCATTTGCACATGAAAAGGAATTTGGAAAATGCAAAGGAAATTGGTGCAATGATTCAATTTGATGGTATTTGGCACCTTTTTCTTTTTTGTGCCTGTGGAGATATGGCTGTTGGATTTGGAGACGTGTAAATAAATTGATACATGCTATCCATCATATCTACTCTCGCTTTGTTTTTGTTATGAAATAGGATGGTCTCTGGTAGGTATTCTTTTATTCGTTTCGGAAATAGTGTTGTCTGAGATCATGCTGCTGAGTAAAAGTACATTATTGTTGTAGTTGGCCTAATTCTACAAAAGAGTATGGCCTAAAGTATTTTTGAACACTAGCTTTGAATGGATTACATGGCTATTTTAGGGGTCATGGATATTCGTGCGTCACGCCTGTTTTTTTCAGATTGTCCGTGCAAGAGAAGTTTTCCATTGTTTTAATGATTTCCTGCCAGCTGGATGGATGGAAAATAATTATTACAAGTTACATTTATTCCTGAATTCTTGTATGCTACGGTACTTATAGTAACTATTTATTTCCCCAACGCTTGATTTGATGGCCAATCATCATTACCACAGCATGGAAATTCATTTAGGCTGTATTTTCATTTCAAATCTGTCAAAACCCAGTACTCGATTCCAAATTTGTCTGATTCATTTGGAATATACCTCATAATAGGACGGCTGCATTTTGTTGAATAGAGCTGCGCATTTGCCGTTACGCCAAAGTCACCATCGGATTCACTATCTTGGACTTCATCGTTTCCATCACACGCAGATGTTGATGGATTGGTCAGAATGTCCTTGAACTGATGTTTGCGATTCACTTCTAGACTGATCTTCAATATTCCCAACAGCTATTTGAATCGCGACGATTCTCTTCTTTGGATAAATTTCTCGACTTCTTACTTTCTTCCTCAACTCGCTACTGATATGCATGCGAAAAAAATCTACAAACGAAAGTGCATTATGGTAGAATATTCTCCAGTTGCATTGGAGATATAGAGAGTTGGAGAGAATTAGAAATTCATACAGAAGGACAAAAATTTCAGAAGTAACGCTAATTGCCGTTCGTAAGGCAGGGACTCAACCGCAAGCCGTATCCTGATTCGTATCTTCCAAGAACTTGCAGTAATGCTTCTTCTCCGTCCTACGTACGGATTCCAAGTGTAGGATATACAGTAGAATTTTTACAGTCCACCGTATTCCTCCGCACTCTCAAAAGGAGACAGAATTTTTCCCTTGGGCGCAGCGTGCAGTCAACCCGCCCAAAACCCCGAAGGGGTCAGGCGGCACTAATGCTGGACACATGGCAAAGGGGCAAGGCCAAGTGACAGTGCCGTCAGGCCAGAAAAATGAAACAGTTATTTGTAAACTTGATGAGACTATATTGAAAATAATGTCTCTAAGAGCTCTGAATCTTGGCCGACGAAACAAATGTCATGGGATACGTGACGATTTTCTGGTGTGGGTTGTACAATAATCATTGAACAATAAATAAAACAAAATTCAAATATCATAAGTACATGATTTATGCAAATCAAGGATTGAAAACGTTTTATTTCCCTTTGCTGCCCGAAAAATATCAAAAGATTGAATACAACAAGACGCTATGCCTTGGTTTTCGAATAAAGATAGGAGCCCTTGGGACGAAACTGGCATTGATCCGGGTACTTCAAGCTTCAAATGAAGCAAATCATGTATCACACTAGCCTCTTGCTGATTATATGATACACATGTCACAAAAGTGCCCACGGGTAAGAAAATAGTGCGAAAACAAGTTGTGGGTCAAATGACCCCTAACCGTCCTTCTAGGTATAACATGTCATAAAAATTTAAAAGAAAACGTTATATTTGAATTTTCACTAATTTATCAAAATATAGACCAAAATGGACAAAGTGAAAAAGTTTCAAAATTAAAAAAAATATTTTAATATGAGAAAAATAAATTTGAATTCTGAAAATGGGTCAAATGACCCCTGCCGTCCTTCTAGTGTTAAACACGGTTTGGTTTCATTCTTGTTCATCCCAACAGGATTCTTGTTTTTTTTAACTTTTATTTACATTTTCTGTGTATTTTAAAAAGAAATTAAATAATGTGAGGAATTTTATTAATTTATTATTAAACAGTTAATAAAAATAAAATCCGTGAATAATTAGGTATCAGTATGCATAGTTCACTCTTTTGGAACGTAAGCCCTTATTAGTATGGAAGTCAATGGTTCAACTTTTGTACACGTTTTTAGGAAATCATTGTGTGCGAAAGTTTGGGAATGCCTGTAATTTAACAGGCAACCTAAAAGTCACAGTGGAGGCCTACATTGCGGCATGGTGGACGAAGTAAATTGCGATACAATCATTTTCAACGGCTACGTGACATATTTTATTGTTTATTGCAAACCATAGTCTATTTCTGTCATGTTCAGTGGGCAATCCACTGATTTTGAATGTGTGATTTCAAGAATTTAAAACCTGCAAGTTACAATCTTGAAAACTCTTTTTGTTTATAAAATGAGAATTTTACCTCTTGAGTTCTATTGAAACTTTACTAACCTCCCTGAATTGTAAAATGAATTCAGCCAGTCTTGTTTATGTAGGCACTTCCACTCTAAAATAGGGATGAGTCGATTCCAAATGTTGATTCTCGATTCCACCGATTCTCGGGCACGGAATCGAGAATCGATCGCCTAAAGTCGATTCCGATTCCATCGATTCCAGGAAGATAAATGTTTTGAGCATAGAGTATAAGCTTGGGGAATAAAGGCTGCCACACACCTAAGTGGCCGTGGTGTCAGCCTTACCAGCACGGAGGATACGCCCGGAACACGGGAGCTGCGACAAACAGACCAGCTAACTGGCCTCAGGAACATGAAAATGTCGGCAAGAGCGACAAGCCGACGAACCCTGAAATGGCACGTGTTCATGAGCAACTCTCAGAGGAAAAAAATTGCTAACTACGGTATCGGGAAGCAAGGAATGCGTTTTTTGTTCTTTTATTGACCGCTAGTCACGGAAAATCAAATTATTGCGATTATGAATCACCATCGGAGAATTCATCTGGACCACCAATTTTAACGTATAATAGATCGAAATATATATTTTTTATTTTCGAATGACGTTTGAAGTCTGATGATAATAAAAACGTGCAGAGAGCGAGTTTTCCTGTGAAAAAAGTTTCTTATAAATACACGCAGTTAGCAGTTTTTTTTTTAGTTAACTTTTTTTCACAGACGAACACGCGTCTGTGTCAACAATAAAAATTTAGACACATTCGCGTTAGCCCATTTTCATCAATGCAACTCTTGAGAAAGTTGATACTTGCTTGGCATAAGCCGCCACAGCATCCGGGCGGACTCGATAGGCTGTATTCGGCCGCCACCGCGCACCCTCCAGGCTGCTCTGGTATGTATGGATGCAATGAACACTAGATTACTGCTTAACCACCGCGGCCAAACGACAACGTAGCCACCGCTATTGTTATTTTATTCCATTCAATTCTTAAATTTTAATGATAGCAAGGCGGCTGATAAATCAATATCCCACCTATGAGAAGGAATAAGAATCGATGGAATCGGAATGGAGAATCGGGAATCGATTTGAAGGAATCGGAATTGGAATCGGAATCGAAAAAAAGTGGAATCGACTCATCCCTACTTTAAAACTAATGTGAATCCCAAGACATGTCACCATCTTTATATAATTGACATAAGTGAACTATTTCTTAGTGGCGAGAACCTGAAAAAATGTGAGATAAGATGATTATATGGAGGAGGTACGTTATTATATTGCAGCTTGCGATGAAATGGAAAGAAAGTAAATATGTATTGATACTGCGCAGCTATCAATGGTATTTAACTGGGAAACTTCTTCATCTCTTGAACTAATTGCCAATTGGAAAAGGGGGTTGTGAAATCTGACTTCATTGTAGCTGATTATTATCTTTTTCGACCGAGTTGTGAAGTCATCCTAACCAATATGTATATTAAAAATTATAAAAAAATTGTTTTGTTAGAAAATTTTAAAATCTAAATTTTACGCAGTTTAATTATTCCAACTTGAAAAATATGCCAATAATATATAAACTGTGTCAACTTTTCCCAGATATTGCTAAGATCTTTGAGAAAAAAGTGGAAAAATAGTGAATGTTGGAGACTCTCCCATCTCCTCTGTATGCAGCATTTTTGCAGGACATTCGTTAAGAAGGGTCTCGTGGATAATAACACACACTCTCAGCACCAACCTTTTTCGACCCTTTCTAGCGGGGGCTCCTTATTATCTCGGTCTCCGAGGATAGTTGGGCTCCCCCCTTTTGGGGTTAATAACCTTACCTGCGGCATTGGTTCGCGGTCAACTAATTGGTTGCTTATATGTATTTGGCACATGGATAATTGTTGCTTGCACGTGAATTGCAGACTTTGAATTGAATTCCTCTTTTTATTCTGAGAATCGTCAAATTTTGAATGAAGCTCTACCAAAATTCACTAACTCTTGGTTAACTATGTGGTATTCCATTATTTCCTGGATATAGACAGTTACTTATACCACTTATTTTATAAGAGCGCGACCCGGGTTTCAATGAGTAATCATCATCATCAGGTGCTAATTATAATTTGTTTATCTTGTTGTTAATCTTGTTGTTACCTAGTTACTTGATGAATTTTAAAACGGACGCCAGAATAGGTGAAAAGGATGGGTAGAGGTATTCATTTATAAGGGTACTATCTTGATTTTCAATAATTTTTAAAATTTCTAACTGTTCCCTTGAATCCAGTTCTCGGCGGTCGTTCCTTTTGGGGTTAATAACCTTACCTGCGGCATTGGTTCGCGGTCAACTAATTGGTTGCTTATATGTATTTGGCACATGGATAATTGTTGCTTGCACGTGAATTGCAGACTTTGAATTGAATTCCTCTTTTTATTCTGAGAATCGTCAAATTTTGAATGAAGCTCTACCAAAATTCACTAACTCTTGGTTAACTATGTGGTATTCCATTATTTCCTGGATATAGACAGTTACTTATACCACTTATTTTATAAGAGCGCGACCCGGGTTTCAATGAGTAATCATCATCATCAGGTGCTAATTATAATTTGTTTATCTTGTTGTTAATCTTGTTGTTACCTAGTTACTTGATGAATTTTAAAACGGACGCCAGAATAGGTGAAAAGGATGGGTAGAGGTATTCATTTATAAGGGTACTATCTTGATTTTCAATAATTTTTAAAATTTCTAACTGTTCCCTTGAATCCAGTTCTCGGCGGTCGTTGCAAAAATTTAAAATATTCATTTTAAAATCGCTTCTGTGGCAGTTACATATTAAGTGCTTAGCAAAATTACTCTTTTCATCTTTATTATGTTTGTAAGCACTTAAATGTTCTTTCTTGCAGATTTCAAAACTTCTTCCTGTCTGTCCCACGTATGCACCATTGCAATCGCTGCATTTCAATGAATATACTCCACATATATCCAATTGGTCTATCTGATCCTTACATTTTACGATCAGTCTCCTTGGAGTGGCATAAGGTTTGAAAGTCATGCCGAATTTGTCCTTGGGTAAATGATGAGCTATTTTCAGAGAAAGTGCATCGAGGTACGTCACTGTGCACCACCGCTTCTTTTTATCCTCGTCCGCTGAGAACATTTGGTCGATAGCCAATCTTCTCTGTTTTTTAAAAATCAGTTTATCTATTAAATTTTGAGAATAACCGTTGGCAGAAGCAATTTGTTTAATGGTGATGATTTCTTTCTTAAAGTCTTCTTTGGAAAGTGGTATGCTTAACAGGCGATGAATCATGGAATGAAAAGCCATAAGTTTGTGTGAGTAATGGTGTCTTGAACTTGCTGGGATGACATGATCGGTATAACAGGGTTTCCGAAAAATGGAGAAGGAATGCCGGCATTTATCGAGTTTGATTGTAAGATCCAGATAATTTAAGCAATGGTTGGAGTCTCTTTCACAGGTAAAATTCTTTCTCAAAATTTAATAGATAGACTGATTTTAAAAAAACAGAGAAGATTGGCTATCGACCAAATGTTTTCGGCGGACGAGGATAAAAAGAAGCAGTGGTGCACAGTGACGTACCTCGATGCACTTTCTCTGAAAATGGCTCATCATTTACCCAAGGACAAATTCCGCTTGGCTTTTAAACCTTATTCCACCTTAAGGAGACCGATCGTTAAATGCAAGGACCATATAGACCGATTGGATAGATGTGGAGTATATTCTTTGAAATGCAGCGATTGCAATGGTGTATACGTGGGACAGACAGGAAGAAGTTTTGAAATTAGGAAAAAAGAACATTTAAGTGCTTACAAACATAATAAAGATGAAAAGAGTAATTTTGCTAAGCACTTAATATGTAACTGCCACAGAAGCGATTTTAAAATGAATATTTTAAATTTTTGCAACGACCGCCGAGAACTGGATTCAAGGGAACAGTTAGAAATTTTAAAAATTATTGAAAATCAAGATAGTACCCTTATAAATGAATACCTCTACCCATCCTTTTCACCTATTCTGGCGTCCGTTTTAAAATTCATCAAGTAACTAGGTAACAACAAGATTAACAACAAGATAAACAAATTATAATTAGCGCCTGATGATGATGATTACTCATTGAAACCCGGGTCGCGCTCTTATAAAATAAGTGGTATAAGTAACTGTCTATATCCAGGAAATGAAGCTCTACCATCAATACTTATGTATTTAATGCGGCTTCAATTTCCATGTTGATGTTTATACTGAAATCAAGATGTAAGTTAATATTTATCGTAGAATTTCATTTAAAAATAGTAAACGCTGCTCAAAAGACAGAAGAATTAAATTCTCTGTTTATATTTCTTGAGAAATGAACAGTTATTTCAAAAAATGACTGAATGAACAATTGAATGCACCCTGCACTGCACCCTATGCGTCCGTCCAACACTTGTTCCTCGCCCGAGCTTCAGCGAGATTAAAAAAAAAGCGTTCCTCTTCGCCTTGACATCAGGCGAACGAATGCCTTGTGCCAGGCATGCACTGTTCTTCCTGGGCTTCTCAAGCCCTCTATAGGTGAAAAAGAATCACAAAAACAAAAACCAAGGCAGGTGGGAAAAAAGGAGGGAAATTCAAATTAAAAGAAAAGAAAAACATAAGGCTGTTCCGGCCCGAACAATGGCTTTTTAAGAATTTTTCAAGATTCTAGGCATTTACTTTCTTCTGAAATCCTCGATCCCTCTTGGCCAGTCATGTTTGGAGAAGGCAGACAAACACCCTAGACTCTATGGAAATTTTGTGATAAAGTCATTATGGTGAATATTTACCCATTGATGGCCTTTTCCCATCCCATTCCCCTTAAACAGCTTCCCAGCACCTTCTTGCTCTATCACTGCACCCAGATTGACCAGGTGTATTCGTGCATTTCTTGTATTTGTATCCTGATAATGTTGAGGCATGGCAAAAAATTAAATACAGCAAACTGTTGATTATCTGGGCTAATGTTTGTATTATAGGTAAATCAAAGAATGTATTATTGTGTATGTACTAGTCGGTTATTTTAGATTGCTTCCCAGACTCATTGAGAACTTTCATCACCCGACTTTAATTTTTTAGTGGTGATAACATGATTTTACTCGTGATCCTACTTCTCCATCCAAGACCTGGTTTCCAAAAACCACGCAACTGTGGCTGCTTGATGTGTGGTGGCATGATCATGGATTCAGAAAAGTGGTTTGCACAACTGCCTCAAAACCACTGTGGGACGTCAGAGACTGCTGTTACTGCACAGTTAGGCACCATGCCACTTAGTTGCATCTCATGCAGGTTGTGTGGTTGCAACTGTTGGGGGGAACGGATCCCTGGTCACTGAGGACGATCGCATACTGCAATGCTTAGAACACAACAGAGCCTCTGTGAAGGCAACTGGTGCACGATCACTCGATCACACATTATACCCTTTTTTCGAACTGATGGCGGATGGGTGGAAAATAGCAAGTAGCCAATCAGAAGCGCTGCCCCTTCCGCCTCTCCCTTCCCCTCCATCCCCTTTCCTTTTCCGCTCCCCTCCCCTCCATCCGGCCGACTGGCGTTGCCAGCCTTGGGAATAACAGTATTTTCGGGGACGGCGGAAGATTGTCGGAAGAACTCTGTGCAGTTTCCACAGATTCAATTTAGACACTGATGCAGACACTGCTAGCTGGAGAGCGATGTGCATTGCACGGAGTTTGGAGAGAGACTGCGGGCTCCTACACACTTTCTACTATCGCTCTTCTGTGATTGGCTAGATGAGTGGGTGGGTTTCGAGCACGCTCAAGGTCAGCCGCCATCAGTTCAGAAAAATGGTATAGCGGTTCTAGGGAAACCAGGGCTTATGACAAACTCTATGTAGACGAGTGCATGTTTGTTACTCATGCTATCTATACTTCCTTTGTCTCTGCTTCCACTCCCTTCAATTCCACGACTCCCTTCCTCTCCAGTTTGACCTTGGCTGGTCGTCATGTGCCGAAGTGCGACGAAATCTCTGGTTCCTTTTGGCTGTATTCTACTGCATGTGAGGCCACGGCAATAACGGCATATTTGAGATATGAAAAATACATTTAACGATATTAGATTAAATTTTTTTAAATTTACAATTGGTTAACATTGAAGAATCTCCTGAAATTAATCATGAATATTTTTCCTGCCTCTCATCGTCTTCTGCAATGCTTGAACAGTCGTCCAAGTGAACTTGAAACATTACTTTTCAGCTAGTAAATAAAATAATTTGATTTTACGACGGGAATTCTATTGGAAATAATAAGCCTGGTGTTGCCTTGCATTAAAATGCAATAATCCTGGTACTTTTGCATCCAATTTTATTTTCATAAAGATCGCAGAAAACATCGAAGTAGTGCACGGATAGTACTCAGCCGGATAATCAGGAGTTTGCTGTATGAGTAGAAAATAGCTAAATAGTGAAGTGGAAAAAATACTTGTGAATTTCACGAGGTTTTTTCCACTTGAATATTTATGATTAGAGTGAATTGAGATGAACTGATGTTGTCTTATCTCCCAGCAGGTGTCTCTTTTTCTGGAGTTCAGTGGACGGAAGCTGGGGTTCAGCGGGACGACAGGTGGTCAGAGGCGTCCATGGTGCCTCGGTGGGGTTCCCAAAACATTCCCAGGCAGTTTCTTCCTCTAATTCTCCCCCCGTTCGTTCACACTTGGAAAAGAGAGAGAGTATTGTGATGATTATCGTAATTAAATGCGTATATGTATGCGTATGTAAGGTTTGCCTGCATTTAAATGCGTGCATGCAAATTTACCTATGCATATACATATATAAATATTATATAAATATACAACCTATAATACGTGTGTGTGGTGTGTAAGGATGAAAAAAAATTCACGATGGAGAGAAGTGATTCCGCCCCTTGTAAAATGGGTCAACTCATCCAACATTATCATCAATCTGCCCTTCGCCACCAGCTGGGAGGGATGCGTAGGAAACGATGAACTAATGATAAAGCCCAAGAGAGAGAATGTGTGCCCTTGTGGTTTAGGCTATGAAGCGCCTTGGGCGAGAGGAAGCGTGTGAGATTAGGCGCAGAAAGGGTTGATGCACGTCTAGATGGTGATGATAATGTGTTTTGGTTTGGCCTGTATTTGTTTCCCAGTCGTGCACCACTTCTCCAGCCCCCCACTTTAGACGATCGAGTTGCCTTACCCTCTGTGGCTGGCAGGTTAATAACTAATTATTGTTCTCAAGTTGCCCAGAGTAAAGATCACTTAGGAAAATGTTGCCGATCACCCCACCCTCCCTTCCTCTGTTTGCGTACCAACAGTTGCCCACCCACCCACCTCTGTCCTCTCCTGTTGTCTTTCCAAAGCTGAAAAAAAAAGTTTGCAATGGAGTGTCTGTGCGTGAATGAAGCGGTTTGGTGTGTGTCTGTGTGTGGCTGCATGTTGTGTGTGCGTGCAATTTGGTTATGAAGGTGCGGGCCTATGTGAGAGTGTTTGCGTGATTGTGAGGGAAGTTGAAGCCCAGAATAGTTTTGAAAGTGATAGCTAATTATGTAGAGTTGTGTGTTATATTATTAATAGTATGGAAAATTATACATATTATTGTGTGTATGTATATATATATGAATGCATATATGTATATATACACATCTTTATAAATATATATATATACATATATATTCATAAGTGAAAAAAAAAAGGTTTCAAGCTACTTGCTCCTTCGTAATGGCTGATAGGCTGTGTGGATCGAATGACTGCTATGAAAAAACAAATGAAGTATGCCCTCATCGTATTCTTTTTTCTAATTTTTGCTGTGGTGTCAAGATAGTGATGGAGGAAACCCAGGTAGGGAGAATGCAAAGTCCAGATGTGTGTGCATATGGGAATGCTTGTGTGCGTGCCTGCGGGTTTGCGTGCATACACACACAACACACACATTTAATGCAGTGTTGCTGTCAGGGTCTGTTAATCTCCAATTTTCGGGATAAAGAATATATCTAGAAATTTTGTGGAGGATGGTAGCTACTATTCTTCAGGTCTTAATTTCCACCTCGTGAGGGTGTACGTGAGTGTATATTATTAAAATATGCAAGCACTGTGATTGTTTTGTTTCACAATACTTCCATGTTTTCCAGTTGCTTTTTATCTGTTGTAGAATGAAATGTATGTGCGTAAGTGCAAAGAAATTTCACTGAAAGACTAGGAGTTGTTCCAACACTTCTGAATTGTGGCAGAATATGTGATGAATTCATGATGCAGATCGCGGAAGTGTAGATATATTCCAGTTCAATTTATTATTAATAGTGTTGATTATAATTATTTTTTCCTAAAAATTTGAAATAATAAAGGACATACACTTTGAATTATTGAGCTTATTCTAATCAATTGGTGTGCAACACTGAATTAATGTTCATATTTTGAAGTGAAATCTTTCAATACATGTGCAGCAAGTGATCAAAGACTGTTGCTATGGTTTATCTTACCTTACTCATCATATTATTACTTAAATGTTTGGCAAAATATTTCACAAAATGCATATAATTTACTTGTACTGTATCAGTTACTTTTAATGTCAACATTTGTGTACATTTCCAGGAAAGGTAGGAAATATAATTATATAGATACATTTTCATTCACATTTTGTTCATTTAGGTGTACAAATATAGATCTATTGTTGGTGGCTGTACAGTTTAATTGTAATTATTTTGATGTGAAGAGTGGTCATGGAGATGAGCGAATGTGATGATGCTACACGTGGAGTATGAAATGGTCGCTTGTGGACCTCAACCGGATTAGGCACTTGTGTATATTATGGAGAAAATGACTGTCACTTCCTCTTTGTCAATGCTGAAAAATATTTGTTTTGAACTGTACAGGATAATAATATGGAAATAAAATTGATAAGTATCTTGAAAATTCATTGCTATTATGTGAAAAATCAAAATTAACCTTGAAGATCTTAACGTGTGGTATTCCTACAAAGTTAACCTTTTAATTTATAAGTTCTAGCAAATAATGAAAGTATGGACATTGCTCGCGTACTTAAGTTGATGAATTGTTTACATTCTTACATTCTATTTAGTGGGAAGTTTGGTTTGGTTTTAGGACTGAAGAACTGAGACGATTAGTGCTTCTAAAATGTGTTGTATTTTCCTTGGAAAGAAGTGAACAATAATGGCTCTCTTCCTGCTTAAATGGAAAGGGCAATTGGATTGGTGAGGGAAGACCTGGGCTCAGGCTACATAATCCAAAGTCATGTGAATTAGGTACACCAGGGAAGGGGGCCAGGGCAAGGAATTAAGTTTTGAGGGTTTGAAGATTCTGTTCAATTTGGGAACTGGAGACCCATGGAACAGCTGAGAAAAGCAGCTTTCCTATTCGTCTATCAAAATGCTCCAATGTTGGTTGAAGGAAGAAGTTAGCTGAAAAATTAACTTATAAATACTTGTAAAATTAGTTGTAATGGTTCAAAACCATAACCAGCTGTTACATATCAGGTGTATCACATGTTACACCGATCACATCTGAGAAAACGTCACCGTCATTTCTGAGGCTGAGCAACCTATATAGGTTCGAGTGATTGGTCAGAAGGTAAGTTTATACTCATCTTGCCACTGTTAGGGTATGGCTATGAACAAGATGTACCAAGATTAGGGGAATATTGAAGCACTGGGTATCAGAGAGTACCTTTTGGATAGGCCATGCCATTAGAAATATGTGTAATTGAGGGTAAACTTGGGTAGTACGTTGGGCAGATGAAGGATGAGAAAATGAATGACAACCAGAGGGTACTGAAGGAGCCAGCTTTGGCAATGGAGTGTTGCTGTGCTATGAACGAATACCCCTTCCTCAGTAATTGTAAGCTCCACTCTGCTACTTACGTGTGGAGGGCCTGAGAAACTTTTTTTGCCAATGGTGTGAGAAATAGTTTCAATTAGCACTTGAACGTGACGATAGTTTTTTGGGTTGGAAGAGAAGATGAAGGAATTAGAGTTTTTACATCACCCGGTACACAAATCCCTTTCCCGTAGATGGTGACATTAGGTTGGTAGTTCATTTGCTCTGTCCTGGAGAACGTGTCATTTAGGGAAGGAATTGCTTACAAGGGTTCAAAAAATACCGAACTGCTCAATCCCAAGAGGTTGATGGAAAACGGTAACTCGCTCGACATGACTTCATGGTGTCATCAACCTATCTGCGACAGGGTTAAGGCTGGTGAGATTTCAACCAGAATAGCTTGGAAAAAGGAAAAATACATGACCCTTAACTTTTCAATCCCTATCCAAATCGAAAATAAAATAAGTGGACGAGGCCTTTGTTAATACAAACCATTGCGCCATAACTATACGTATGTACATTTGGTCTTTCAGATGCGATTATCTATAGTAACCACATCTCAATTTGTTTTACTCTCTTTTCTTTCGCTCAGTCTCATATTTTTGTGGGCTCTAAGGAAATAACATTTGTCTCCTTATTGCTCCTTTTACACGGCCGAATCCCCTCTTGAAGTGTCACTTATTTGGCTGTCATCCATATCCCGCTTTCTAGTACAATGTCGCGCAGCAAACAATATGGTTCTCTTTTGTCTTCGTGTCTTTTTTTTCTCGTAGTGGTTATAAATTATCTGCCTTGAAATTGTCCCTTTTAGCGTTTGTTTTTATTTCACTCTCGCTTAATCGATGGATTTCTAAGGAAGATAAGACTTTTCAAGGTGTATACCTTGTATAATTGATGTTAGGATGTGTAATTGTGGGCTGGGTTGGTTATGTTAATGGGGGAGTTCGTGTGTACTACACACATGCTGGGACACACCTTCATATTGGATCGGTTGCGTGAGTTTAGGGCGTTGATTTCTTGTGGGTATTGGGTTGAATTGAGATGTATCGTTCGTGTCAGACTGGCTCGGTTCGTGCAAGCGTTATACTAGTTATACGGATTGTGAAATGAGTAGCGCCATTTTGGGGTTGGTTTAAAATGTTTTGAACTTCTAAATTTTGCAGACATCCAGAAAGTCGTTGTTGCACTGCCTGTTGCGCTGGCAGAATGCTTCTACCATTGTGACTCCCGAACCATATGAAACTCAGAAAAAATACACGGAATTTCCGATCATAGAGCTTTCAGCCTTCACGGAGGACAAGGAACGTGATAGACCTCGAGGAGCTGGAGATCATAGAGAACTTCATCCAATTACATGCCGGCAATAAGTTCCCACAGATCTTCCCTCACATCTCTTGGAATATTGGAGGATTGCGCCGAAACTCATGTTCGTTTTTTTCGATCTCTTGGTTCTTTCTAAAATCGTACAATTACCCAGATGCTGCTTATTTACTTACGTACTATGGGGGGAAAATATCCAAACAGTTTGTGCCGCCACTATCGCTTCGCAGGAGAATGGATTCCCTTTGTAACGGTATATAATCCTTGGAATGAGACGAGGGAAATTCAAATACGGTCTTTTTTCAGCCACCAAGGTCGTGACGGTGAATTTGCCTGCCTCGAACCGAGGCTCGAACGTAATTAGTACTCCTCTCTAGAATGTTGGCGCATTCGATATCCTTAGGAATTGCGCCTTCCTTTTACCCGCTATCTCCCTCTAATCCTCCTCTCCGTTCCCCAGGGCCGGCCTGGCGGGGCGACCGCCCCGGGCCCCGCGCTTTGGGGGACCCCGCGTTCGTGAAAAAAAATTTAAGTATACGATAGTTTTGAAAACGCAATTTCAACTATTACTGTATTGTTAAGTCCGTCCTAGACAAAAAATAATATTATGAAAAAAGGAATAA
This sequence comes from Ischnura elegans, assembly GCF_921293095.1. Lineage (NCBI taxonomy): Eukaryota > Metazoa > Arthropoda > Insecta > Odonata > Coenagrionidae > Ischnura > Ischnura elegans. The sequence continues at coordinate 14,437,316 of NC_060248.1, read as the reverse complement.
TAATGCAGTAATTTTTATTGTGCAATTGCGTTTGTCAGTATAGTAATGTGTCGTGTGAGTGATAACAACGAGTGAGAGAACTTGACATGAATGAGAGCGGGCGCTTTTGAATTTTATGAATAAATATAATTATAAATTTTATTTGTATTATATGGCTTCCGCGAGGAGCACTCAACGGTCCAGCAGCTGGCACGGACAACGGACTTCATCACCGACGCCTTCAACAGGAAACACTCGGTCGCGGGGGCTTTCTTCGACATCTCGAAAGCCTTCGACCGGGTGTGGCATCAAGGACTCCTGCTGAAGATGAGCCGACTCAACTTCCCGGACTGGATCCTCAGACTCATCCGGGACTACCTGAAGGACAGGACCTTCAGCGTGAACTGGCTCGGGGCAGAATCCAGAACCCAGCCCATCAATGCTGGCGTTCCCCAGGGTTCAGTTCTCGGGCCAATTCTTTTCAACATCTTCACGCATGACATCCCCAGGGACCACGGATGCAATACGATCCTGTCCCTCTGCGCAGACGACGCTGCGCTCCTGACAAGATCCATGAAAGGCTGGGCAGCAGCAGACGGTCTACAGGAAGCCATCTTCGACGTCACCAAATGGTACCGAAGATGGCGGATAAGAGTCAACGCTACCAAGACCAAGGCCATCATGTTCAACCCGTCTGCCCAAGGAGCGTCGCAGGGAGTTGGCCGTGTCACGGTGAATGGAGTCCACATCCCGTGGGAGTCTGAGGTCACCTACCTCGGAGTGCTGCTGGACCGGAAGCTGCTTTGGAGACCACAGGCAGAACGTGTCCGTGCAAAAGCACAAGCGGCGTTAAATCGACTCCGGCCGATTCTACAACCGCCGGTGCTCAGCATGGACACCAAAAGGAAACTATACAGAAGCTGCGTGCTGCCCGTCATCACATACGCAGCTCCTGTATGGTCCGGAGTGCCCAAATCGACCCTCCAACGAATCCAAGTGGTGCAAAACAACGCACTACGATGCATCCTGAGCCGAGGCCGATACGACCGAGTGGAGCAGATGCATCGAGACGGAAAGTTGGAGCCGCTGGACGTCCTACTTCCAAGACTCTCCACGGAGTTCTTCGAGAAAGCCGGACACTCCACATACCGGGAAATCGTCAGGCTGGCTGAGATAACCGTGCGGCCTTGGGACCGCCACAAGCGCCCCATCGCAAGCACGGACATTGCAGCCAACCTCCCACCAAGGAAGAGGCCGAGGCTGCTTCCTTAAGACGGCGCATTGCGCACACTGACACCGTGAGACCCGCACCAGAGGAACGACGTGCCTTTGAAGCATGAATGCTGGCAAGGCAAATCAGACGCCCAGGACAGTTGGGAAACCTGGTCCACATGGACAGCAGAGTGGATTTGTATTATACTATTTTGAACTCAACTGCGTGATGGTATCATAACGGCGTAATTACGAAGCCTGAATTTGGGAGGGGAACACATACTTAGCCAGAGAGTGGCAGGGATTCAAAATGATCGAGTTTGTAGATGGGGTATAGAGTTTAATATTTTAAGTGAAGGGCCCCGCACTGAAGGTTCGCCCCTAGCCCCGCACCTGCTAAGGCCGGCCCTGCCGTTCCCTCTTCGCACCAACTCTGGCACTCGTAAAAAATTCACTCAAAGCCCATCTCCATTTCCTCATTTTCTCGTCTTTGAAAATTTACGGGATAAATATTCGCTAGACGTTATCTGCAAGGCAGCAATGGCGAGGAGTGATTTTGAGCATCAGGAATTACTCTAAATACACTGGCCAACAAAAAACCTTTTTTCTATCCTAGAAATGTTGTTGGGTGATTCTAGAGGTGCTTTTCGTCCTGATTCCAAATCTGGGCTCAGATGTTTTCTATCACGTCTAGTTTCTTTAGGACAGCCGAATTAAATAAGGGTTCAAGGATATTTAAGCAAATAAATCGTGAAGGTTCGAAGATTTTCGCGGCGTTGGTTAGATGATCTTTCCATTCTATTCGGGTTTTTTCGCCGCGTTTGTTGTATTTTAAAGACAACAGTTTCGCCGGCGTTACAGTCGGCGTCTTCAGGTCGAAGGTAAAATTTTTGGAAAAATTTTCCGCGTTTTATAGGCATAAAATTTTTCGCCTTATATAGGCGGCGGCGGCTGCTGAGATGAACAACCGGCCAATGAGAGAGCAGCAGCGGATCAGCAGCCGCCGCCGCCTATATAATGCGAAAAATGTTATGCCTATAAAACGTGGAAAAATTTTCCAAAAATTTTACCTTCGACCTGAAGACGCCGACTGTAACGTCGGCGAAACTGTTGTCTTTAAAATACAACAAACGCGGTGAAAAAACCCGAATAGAATGGAAAGATCAAATAAATCGTGAATTGAAAAATGTGACAAAATAGGTACTTTCATAGGATTTTCTCGTATATTTAGCATCTGGTAAGTCCGCGCAGAGGTTTGCTGGAAAAAGGCAAGGTGTGAATCGAATAAATATATTTTTAAATTTATATTGCAGTCCATTTTTTGGTACGCTTTAATTCGATAAACCACCAGGTCGTGATAATTTTCAGCCATGATATTTCCTAAAAAATGTTCGGATACATTTCTGAATGCGTTCCACGCGCTTCTTTCCGATTACCTCAATTGCTGTAGAAATTTCGAATCCTTCAGCGCTTCCCTAATTTGTGCCCCAATACAAGTTCCTTCTTTGATCTTTGCCTTACTTAATTGAAGAACTTTTTGTTTCAAATAAGTTAAACCATCACTATTTTTGTCCATGGATTTCACAAAATTTAAAAAAGTCCGTATTTAATATGCAGAGGTGGAAAAAGAATATTTTTTGGATGGACTAAAGACTGACATAGGACATTTTTGGATCCAGGAACGAGTTCTTTACGTTCCGGACAATTGTTTTTTCAAGTAATAATTTTTTCTATCACTGATATCCCATTCGATTATGAAGCAACAAAATTTCGTATAGCCAAGTTGCAAGCCTAGTAAAATTACAATTACTTTCAAGTGGCCACAAATTTTCCATTTATATTTTTGGTAGTGATTTTTTTCTAAAAGTAACTGCATTATATCGTGAGATTCTTTCATTTCAGTTTCATGAGTTAACAGTATTGATGCCATTAAGTAAGAGATTAGCCTTTAAAATAGCCTAGGAGGTATAAATGAACAAACGCTAATCACCTAAAATTCCTTCGAGTTTCCGAATCCTTCATTATCACGTTATTGATTTCTTTCTGAATCTTCGCTAAAATTGGTTCCGGCACTTGTAAATTTTCGGAGTGAGGCAACGGTGGTATCGCTGATTCAAAGTTGTCTGGATATTTTACTGTTTGTTTTGACTTTGACTTATTTTTTCAACAAAAATAACAGTCTGGAAAATGATTTGCCAAATCATGGGGACGGCAAATTCCTTATGACGTTTTCCCTTAGTCCAACCAGTAAGAAACCCTACACTGGTGCCACACAACACATGGGGAGCCCTTCCTTTATCTGGGCCACTCTACAGGAAGTCAAAATAAAGCTTACAACACTGTCTGAAAAAGGGAGTAATTTTCCGCCTTCGAGCCTTAAAAGTAATTTCACCGTATACATAGCAAAAGTCATCAGGATGGTTCACGCACTATCTAGGCCTGATTAAAGCTAAGCCACTTCTCAGCGATTACAGTATAATAAGCTGTAATTTCCTGCGAGCAGTAAAATTCTCAAGCTATATTCAGAGAAAACAAACGTCTTCACGCGCCGACAGCTGGTCACATGCCAATATAAGGGGCAGCTGAGTTAGCATTGCTTTGAACAAAACGATAGGATAGTACAATTTTAAACATATTTTGACAGGATGGTAACGCATGACATCTTAGGGCAGTATGTTTTGGCAGGAAAGTTTTATTTTCACTTGCTCATGCTATCACGATATATAAATGGATTAAATTACTACTTTCGTAAAGGCGAAAACATACATTAAGCTGTCCCAAAGAAACTAGATGTGATAGAAAGAATCTAATCACATATTCGGAATCAGCGCGAAAACTACGTCTAAGATCAGCCAACAACGTCTCTAGAACAAAATCTATGTTGACCAGTGATACCGAAACAATTATCACTTTAAAAGGTTTCAGTGCGTCAATTGCGACTGAAAATTTCCTCGATGACATGCACATGATTGCTACAAATATAATTGACGACACGCAATTTTTCGAGTTAAATTCCATAAATTCCATAAATCGTAAAACAAAATTAACATTTTATTTTTTCCTAGGCCTTGGCAAAAAACTTTTATTTCATGCCGTTTGATACCTCACTTTTTTCAATTTATTTGAAAACCAATTTTGTAAAATTAAAACAATGGAAACATTTCGCTGTCAAATTACTTTTGACAATATTTAAGGGTCAAATAAAATATCTAAACTAATGTGGACAAAAAAATGAAGAACGAAAAATATACGCCAATGAATTCAAACTGCACTTGGGACAATATCTCTCCTTTTATTAAATTAAAAATCTCAGTAGCACCTCGATGTATTATATGTCAGCTTCAACATCTCCGGTTGTACACCTAGGTCCTAATCGGTCACTTCTCAGGTGGAGGTCTTCTCCGATTTTCAATGCCTCATTACCCTCCCTTTTGCGTTTCTCCGGTTAGTACACTCCGATCAGTCCGGTACTTCAATTTTTATTCATCCTTCGCTATGTTTCCGCTAGTGTTAAGCTTGCCTACAACAAGCTGACTACTTTTCCCACTTTCGCCTGCTGACAAAGGAATCTTAAATCAAGATAGGAACATATCCTTCTCGATCGAAAGAAAAACGCGTTCTGGCAATGTGCTCGTCAGTCCTTCCGGAAAAGCTAAAACTCCTTCAATATCAACTGCATTCAAATATGTGGCCCACCAAATTTTCTCGTTTCCTGACTTGTTTAGCTTAAGAGAAAGCTTGCTGTGGTCCGTAGTGATTTTTGCCGTTTCGTTGAGATAGGCGAAGGAAAATTCAGAGGAGCGTTCCCAATGTGCGCGCATGATGCCGTCGAATGCGCCTCAATTCTACGGAGTTCATCGCGAGTCATGCTCTGGGTTGCGGGAGACTCAGTGGTCGGTCGCGTATTTGGACGACGAAGGTAGGAAATGGTGTGCCTTGTTTGATTTTCCCTCGCTGACCAAAGAATAAAAACCCACTAGAAAGGAAACCCACTATTCCGCGGGGCGATTGTGGTGGCACAAACTTTGTCGGGGTACTTTTTTCCCCCATAGTACATGGATAGCTTCAATCAAAGATTGCTTCAATCTTGCTCTGTCTTCCGAACACGGATAAAATTGCACCTGATTATGCGTTGGGGTAAAAGGGGGCGGAGAAATAAAACAAATGAAGACTTAAACCGTACTCTGTCGCTGATGGCCTTCGCGTAAAGTCAGGGAGGGGAGTGTGTCGAGTTTGTGAGTATATGTGTATGGTTAAATGCACGTTGTAGAGGTGTCATGCTCGACTATGTGATCACGTGGACAATGGTGTTGCATTCCTTGTGTGTAAACTTCATGGAACATGAGCGAGAACGAAGGACTTCAAGCAATCATCGAAGGAATGCAGAATCGAGAGGCTGCCAGTATTTAGTATCCAGGTCATCAGAGTTGGTGAGTTGTTAAGATTTATCAGCTGCGGCGTACCCTCTGTATCCTGAGTTCCTCAAACTTCATGTCGCAAACTCTTTCTGTCTTGCAACCCTACTTTCTTGTCCATGTAGGCGCCATCACAATGAGCTACGAATCCTACCTCCAAATATCGTCCCCAATGGAGCTGCTTGACTAATTTAGATTTTATAGATATTGACGGATTTACTTGGTGTTTGATATCTAATCAAACAGAAATTATGTAAAACCTTAATATAGCAGGTACTTGTTTAAATAACTGCGAATGCCTATTCAAAAATTTTGCTCGACAACTTTACTCCGTCCCTCAGCGGTTAGGGTGTTCCCAACGGAACCTCGAGAAAGAGGTCAGAGGCAGTGGCGCAGCGAGGGGGGATTTGGGGGATAAACCCCCCACCCCCCCCCCCAGAGCTCAGAGAAATTTTTAAGTTCAATCCATTTTACTTATAGAATAATGTAAGGATTATAAAAATATCCCTCAGAAGGCAGTAAAACTCACCATTTATCTAAAAAATTTTCTGGGGCAGGTCCCAGCACCTCTCGCTTCCCCTGGCGGGTATTCTATACCCCCTAACTCCCAAGTATTAGTTGTGCCTAAAACTCTCCTAGCCTAGCCTTAATTTATAGCTGCGCCCCTGGTCAGAGGGACTACATTTATGGCGGTCAATGGCTTGGTGGTGTTGCCGCGAGACGAGACGAAACTTGATCCAGTCTCGTCGCAGTCTCGTTCTCTGAACTCGGGTATTGTCTCAAGTCTCGTCTCGGGAACCCCAGTCTCCACTCGGACGAGACGAAAGTCTCGTCTCCCCCAAAATAAATTTAGCACCAAAAGCCGTTTCCTCGCTGAATCAGGAAACATGACACTATGCTCTTTCAGGTGGCAACTTTTTAGATGCTTTTTCAATCCTGAAGTGTTATCATGAGTCAAGGGTGCCGACTAATACAAAATATTGGGGGGGGGGGCAAACCGGGGAATTTTATAAGCAGTGAGTTTTAAGTTTTTAAGCGTTTTAGAAGAGTCATATGATCAACATTAGAACCCGAACCTCGATATCTGGACACTCCTGGGAAAATCGACACATTTATTTATCTGGCACATTTTTTCCTCACACCCATAACGAATTTTTTAGGGGACTCGGACCCCCTCAGGCCCCATGGAGTCGGCGCCACTGTCATGAGTCATTTTTAACTCGACTCGTTTCAGTTTGCTTTGGCATATCCTCCATTTAGCAATATTTCCTTAATTTTGCTAAGATTTTATCTCAAAATACTATTCAAATTTGCTTTTGCTGGAAGTTGACTGAGAAGCTTTAGGACATATTCCCGAGGTACCAGCTGCTTCCTTGCCAGCGTTGTCAGGTAGATTCCTTTTCCTACTATTGCTGTTCGACTTCCGAGCAAAGGCGCAGTCCATGGTCTCCTTGACAGGAGGAGAATGAAAGTTATCGTCGTTTCCTGAGGAATCACCCTGTATCTGCTAATAGGGTGGTTTCCTATTATTTTTTTATTGCCTAAATCGAAAGATTATTACTCCTGGAGTACGTAATTCACGCTTGTAGATTTTTTAATGACGATATCTATTTTTCGCTATTAAATGAAAAGTGAAAAATTTCAAGCGCGCGAAAACGCGACGGCTAAGTAGGAATGATGAGAAAACTCCGTGTGACGTCGTTCTGGTTCCCGCTGCCGCAAGTGAGGTGACCTTGGGGCGAGGTTCTGAGCGCTGATACGACGCAGGATGGTAGCAGGTAGCTGAGAACCCTGCTAGCTGATAGCGCTTGGCTTATATAAGGATTATTAATACCTTATCAAACGAAGAAAATTTTCCGACCTCAAGCCAGTTTTAATTGATGATTATTAAGACATGTTTCCCCGAGATCTGTGCCTCATGCATGCATTAGTAATCTCAGACGATGTAACTGCTATCTACTCGTAAAGAAACTAGGTCCCTTTGACGTCACGTGGAGTGGCATCGCATGGGCGCCAATGTGGCCTTTTTCAAATGAGGTTAAAATTGATCACCGTCTAAACCGGTATTTCTAAAACCAAATAATTTGTATATTATGAATACACTAATAGTGGGAAACGAATCGCAATCAATGCCTTCGTTTTCTGTGATGAAGGAAACTACCCTATTCACCTCCCCGACCGAAATCCATCATTTTGCGCTTTTCCTGCAACCTGTGCATTCCATGCACCTTTAATGATTTCGTTACCGCCAAAAGGATACCAAAATATAAATTTACACTTCTTCCTATCGTCCACTCGGCAGCGGACGAAGAGAGCGATAACGTCACAGCGTCAATTGACAATAGCAACCCGAACAGGTTGTGGGAAGACCGCGGCTAGGGGTTGCACACTCAGCGTGGGAGCGTAGGAGACTTTGAGAGATATTTTGCTAGTTCAGTGGTTGCTATCGACTATAGTTGTGACTTTTTGGTGGCAATGTGATGCAGTATTTTGTTGTTCCGCCTTGCAAGAGTTCACGTAAAACTCCTGACGTGTCTTCCCTCAGATCGTAGTAGAAGGGATGAAAGAAAATATGAATCCTTCCTCTGTTAAAATATTTTATCAGCTTTTTTTTGCTTTAGACTTCAAACAAGTTTTATCCGGAAGAATATGTTTGAAGATAATGGCAGTACCATCGCTCTTAAGCACACTGTCGTTCATTGAAAAGGACATTCACTTTTAAAAGTACCCCTCCCAAAAAAATAGTCGCCCTACCACTTAACCTTCGCGCTGTCCGCACCTGCAGTACGTCTGCTTCTTAGAACTCATTTCCCTCTTCCTCTACTTTTCACTCTCAGCCCTCTATTGTTTCCACCCCTGCGTGGATTTCTGCCCTATTATCGGCCTCCTTTCCCAGGTAAATGACCGCAGCAGCACCTCGGCCTCATTCATCACGCATAGAGGAGAATGAAAGTCATCGCCGTCTCCTGAGAAATCCTCTATCTGCTCATCTGCTAATATACCTAATGTATCTGCTAATTCACCTCCCCAACCGGAGATCCGTTATTTTGCGCTTTTCCTGGAATCGCATGCGTCCGCTTCAACCTCGTACCTTGTCAGCCCGAGCCTCTCTCTGCATCTGATTTTTTCTGATGTTGAGCGAGTTCCCTCTCCTTTTAATATTTGGCATTTCAAATTTTGACTCTAGGCAGATGCAGTTATTATAAGTCAGAACTAGACTATAGTTTTAAATAATTTTTTAATTTCTCTTTGGGGCTTTGGGAGGGGGGGATTCAACCCCCCACTAGTTACTCCACTGCGTCTAACCCTGACTAAAGACTTGCGAACAGTGGCTGATTAAGTGGGAGGGGACGGGCGCCCCCCGTAGTTTCTGGAAAAAGTGAAAAAGGAATGAAGAAGTGGCGCCACTAACTTTGTCCTAAAACTTGTGACCGGACGCAGCTTTGATTTGAGGGAGTTATTGCGACATATTGCTGATGCAGCATAGTGAGGACCTTTCCTAGCTATTGAAGGGGAAGGATGATTGGCATGGATGTTGTTTCGGTTGGGTGTTTTGTTTAGTGAGTATATTTGATCATTTTTTCGGAAGATGTAATAGTTGAGCTTGATAAACAAAGTTACGCAGTTGGGGGCGTAGAGCGAGATGGAGGAGTGAATAAGTATATCATTCTTTTGGAAGAAGCATCGCCGTTAGGGTCTGAGAGTTTTTTTCATCTCTCACTTTTCATGAGCAAGGAAGTGATTTCTTGAGAGTTATGGTTAATTCATTCGTTTAGGAAGAGGGAATTGGGGATTGAGGAATAAAATCGCTCAAACAATTGAGCGAATAACTCAGTCGTTCGTCACTTACCTATCTTCGGATGAGTTGGGCCGACGATTTTTCTCGGGGGATACCTCAAAAGTAGGCGAAGGATAAAAAAAAACGGAAAAATATGGGTCTCGCTGTTTTACACGCTTTATTATAAAAAGCGAGATCAAAAGAAAATTTGCGACCGAGCCCATTTGTACCTTGATTCTTATCGTTCGAAGCCAGCTTTTGTGCCGTAGGATTATGAGCCCAGGGCATCCATCGCTCCGCTGTTCCAGTCTTCGGCTGGCACGTAACCACGAGGGGAGAATTGAGGGCTTTAGGCCCCCGAAATTCTTTCCTTTGAGGCGAATACTCGCGGCTAGTGATGGGTCAGTCGCAAGGTGCGTATAATAGGCATCCTGTTATATCCAATATATCCTACACGAACATTACAAAAGAGAATCCTCAAGTCGGCCACTGAATGTGTTGTCAACCACCGCGAATTTAAATGGATTTACAGAAGTCGCCACTCGTGTCGCTGATGGACAAATTGATCCGATTTTCACGGGGAAATATGGTACAATAAGTAGTATTAGACAAAATTTATATTAATGATGATTTGACCTATCAAATTCATAAAAAATCAATGCTATTCCTCGCAATTACAACGATAATACTGCAAAATATTGGAAAAAATGGATCGCATTGCACTCATGACCGCGTTGCGGACAGTTTTGAAAACCGACTAAATTTCGACCAAAGTGGCAACAGAAATCAGCTTTCTATGGGCCTTCTCTATACAGTCGCCTTGATATCCTAAATACCTTGGGTCAGTCGCGGGCGGCCAGAACGCGCGATCGACATCTTGTGTGTGATCGAGTCCGACGAACGACACGGTCGTTTATGTCGGTCACTCGTTTTGTTTTCAATTATTCGCGGCCGAAGTCTACGGTCGGTAATTCGCGATCAATAAAAGGTTCCACTCATACACAATAGAAACGGGTCCCTGTGAAATGAAATTCTCCATTAAATTTGACGCTTCGGTCAATCCTCTATATTATTTCTACTGTATAGATACCTTTTTCTCAACTTATGCCTAACCAAGCTCTACAAATGAGGTACCAAAATGCACAGAATTTAACAGAGAACATGCGACGGCACATCTTAATTCCTAAATATTGCTATTGTTTCCTAAAATTGGTTTTTAAATAATAAAAAAGAACAAAAAAATACAAAAATCGGTAAATATTCCTGGCGTTAACGGCGCACAAACTGATACATTTGTTCACTTGCAACAATATCTCGCATTCTTTAAATAACTTTTATCAAAATGCGGCTGATTCCACATTCAAGTCTCCTGTTGATACGTAAGTATGAGTCATCATGGGCGTTTAACAGAGGATAGTGAAATTACTTCCAATGTTGTGTTTAAAGAGGTCCTCTGACCTCAATTTGTACATGAACATTCCAATTAAATTTGTACATAAGACCCTGCCTTTTTTCTACATTTTAAAATTAGAAACGCGCCTATCCTCTGACGACCTGCATTGAAAAGAGCGTGCTGCGCCCGCTGGGAGCGGGCGCAGCACGCTCGTCTATTTTATTTTCCAACTATGGGATATTGTGACTAATTATGAAGTGGTGCACTATTGTATTGGTCCTAAAGAAAATCATTTAAGAGAAGCTTATTGACCTTTCATCGATGAGTTACGTTAAAATATTTAAATATATGTACAAAGTGTATGTAATTTAGAAACGTGACTTATTTTTCCTTCTGGGTTCATTGATGTGTAAATTTCCCACGTCACGTGATGCTTATGATGTGTGCACTTGTTTACTGAAGAGGGTGGTGCTAGACAACCATCTTCTACTAAAACTTACTCTGTCCTTAGCTGTTATTTAACTAGGAATCAAATGGCGAAAGGTAAAGGAAACAGACGGTTAGTATACATCTAAAATTAGTGGAGAGAAGGGAAAGGATGATGTGATCTGGTGAACCTACTGTTGTCAGTTCTGCGCGAGAGCCGGACGCCGTGGCGCGTATGCGATGTAAATATCTCGACGTAACTCGGTGACTCTTTCTATGTAATCCTACATAAACATACAATTTCGACGAAAAACAGGGTCTATCATTTTGTATCGTATCGATCACAAATACATAAACCAAGTCGTGAAAGTTGATGGGAATAAACAAAATAAAGCGTTTAGAGACAATGATTGGCTACTTTCAGGTTCTCTTCCGCGTCTGTTCATCTCAAGCGACGACATATTTCGCAAAAGTTGCCGTTTGCTCCCTCAGGTCCAAGTGTAGGATGCAGTTGGTGATTTCCCTATATACCTACCTTTCCTTCAGCCGGGGGCCGGTTCGCTGTAGCGCTCTTTCTCGTTTTCGCTGAAAACTCGTTTCCAACAGCTGGGCAGTGTATACCCATCTTCTGTATTGAAATTATTTGGGTTTTTCTTTATTTCTTCTGGCTTCTGATGGCTTCTCTGATGAGTCTCGGATAATAGCATCTTTCTTTTGTAATCAGTCTTGCTTCTTCCACATTTACATTGTGTTTCGGTCCGCTCCATGTGTGTTCGGCGATGGTTGAGGTGCGAAAGGAAAGGTATATAAGGAAATCACCAACTGCATCCTACACTTCGGACCTGAAGAAGCAAACTGCAACGTTTGCGAAACATGTCGTCTCCTGAAATAAACAGACGCGGGAAAGAACATGAAAGCAACCAATCATCGACACCATTCCGCGGAAGACTTCTTTCCATCGTTTAAAGACATTTATGAATTTTCGGTTTCATTGCATAGGTAAAAAAGTATACCTACCAAGTTAATTTTAATATGCTGAATTTCGAAAAAATTCAATTCAGGCAATTTTTGCGGAATTTGTTCAACTTTGAAGCCATTCATTAAGAAAGCTAAAAAGGCAGCAAATGAAAAACGGTTTGCGTCAAAACATGCTCTGTAATGTATTGGCAACAGCAGTGTAAAGTTTCAAATTTCATACTAAACGTTTTTATTTTTTAGGCTTTGGTCAGCTTTTCTTTGGTCAGATTTCAACAAATGTAAGCACCGTGCGCCGATGCTGCAGGTCAGCGTTATCATCCTTCCCTCGAATAATTTTATTTCTTAACGCTTTGGCCCATTTTAGCGGGATGCCTTCGCTTCTGGTGAGCCATTTTTCAATTGTTATGTCGAACATGTAATGTCAGTTACATTCTACTTACGTTATTAGGCTGATTTTTATTATATCTTAATTACATCTCGTCTTCTTTTTGGATAGTAGGGATGGCATAAAATAAAAGTTTCCGTATTACTTAATCAGAAAAAAAATAATCTTAAACGATGGCAGACGTAATATCACCTCTTTACCCCGCAAAATGAATGAAATATTACCCCCACCAGTGCTTTTACTTGTGGTGGAGAGGATTATGTTCTCCTTGTAAAAAGAGGGGAAATCAAAGTGATAGCGACATTGTGAAAAATCTATTTTAAGGTTTGTTACTGTTGTACAGTGTATTCAGTGGGTTGTATTTTATAAAGTAAGCTATTAATTATCTTTATCAATTCAAAGCCTTAACATTCTGATATAATGTTAAATCTTTCATATCATACAAAATGACTATGTGGTGTTTGTTTTTTTATCAAATGAGACGATTTGCCAAATTCGGTCGAAATAATTCCCTCTTGGACCAACTTGATTATGCAGCGAAAATATGGGATCCGGAGCAGAAAGACTTAATGCGTGAACTTCATAAAATACAAAGGAAATCTGCGCGGTTCGTTAATAAATGCTGTGCGAAACTTTGTTTCTGCATTTCCATTTTATTTGTCAGCAGCTGGTGACTAACACCACCCGCCACACGCCTTTAGAGGCGACTTGCGAACTGGCATGTAGATGAACTTGCTCAATTTTCTGGTCGAATTCGGGTGAAATTACCCATACCATCTACCTAGCTTCCATTTTCCCTCGAGAAGGGAAAATTCAACGTTAAGCAACGATATTCCAGTAACAAAGGCACTATCGACGCTATTATCGCGATTAATTTAGAAAAATTTCTCGAACCAAGAAAGTGTCATTCCGCAACCTCGTGATTTTATTAATTCCAAGTCAATCGAAGGGAATTATAATCTAAAATCTATTTAAAAAAATAAAATCTATATATGTAGAATCGTGTTTTAAATGTTCCGTTCAAAGATATTCCTCTCTTAATTGGAGAGCTCCGTAATTTCGGCATGAGTGGGTGAAATGCAAAAGAAACATAAAGTAACGTTGGCGTCGGAAATCGTCCATTATGGTAGATGGGCAACAAATGGCGACAAACGACTACATGCAATGCTTTCGTCGCGAGCGAAAACCCCATTATTGTTGGTTCGAGAAGAATTAAATCAATATCGATGAATATTTGTCTGCCATCGATTTATCGTCTTTTGTCACATTTTGGCTCTTCATAATCCGTTCGTGTTTTATACATCCTTGTGAGAAAATTCTCCAAATATCGGCGCCTCAGCTCAAGGCTGAATGGAAATATGTGGCCTTGAATCAATCAGATTTGGTAATAATCTTCGGCCACTATTCGGTTGATGTTCGTGTTTCGCGTTTGAGGAAGTGGAGTCGTGAGTTGTCGTCGTTCCTTGGATCGGGTGTTTTGACGCTGGTCAATTTCATGTCGCCTTGGCGCGAATCCGCTGAATGCGTGACATCCGTCTCATATCCTCAAGTTTTCTTGCCATATTATTTCTTAAAGGACCGCTTGTCCTTCGGAGCGAAGCCGAACTACGTTCCTTTCTTTTTGAGTTCCTTTTGTTTTAATTCGGCTTCTCGGGCTATTGTGTTGGCCAAAAGGAATTCACTCCAAGGGAGAATTTCCTCTCTTGAGTTTTTGAATTTTTTCACTCCAGTCTTTTGCAAAAGGGTGATCCCTCGACCCATCATGCTCTGAACCTCGTAGTCATTCTTACCGTTTATTTTTCCATTGCTTTCCATTCCTCGAATATCAGAAAAGAGTATCCTCAAGCCGACCTCTAAATGTCACCCTACGCGCATTTAGATGAGTTTAAAAAAGGTACTCCTCGCGTCGCTAACGGACAAATTGATCCAAGTTTCACGGGGAAATAGGGTGCTTTCCTATTATTTTTCTATTGCCTAAATCGAAAGATTATTATTCCTGGAGTACGCATTTCACGCTCTTAGATTTTCGAATGACGATATCTGTTTTTCGCGATTAAATGAAAAGTGAAAATTTTCAAGCGCGCGAAAACGCGACGGCTAAGTAGGAATGGCAAAAGTCCGTGTGACGTATTTCTGGTTCCCGCTGCCGCCCTGTGAGGTGAAGAAAAATTAAACAAAACAATAAAAATGGCGTGGCAATATTTTATGAAATTTTGATTTATTGCGGTCTCCCAGACCGCACGTCACTGGTAGTGTAACAAGAATTGCACGTCACTGGTTAAGGGTTATATAAGGATTATTATTACCCTATGAAACGAAGGAAACTTTCCGAAATTAGTTATTTTTAATGTGTGTAATAATGATAGCAAGAAATGGTCGTTTTCCGCCATCATGGCAACGATCGCTGAAGCTATCGCTCGGAAGGGACGGAAAAAATGATCGTGTGACGTAGTTGACTCCTTATCGGGGGATCTTGTATTTTAATAGTCAATTTTTTCATCATTTTTGAGATTTTTCTTTCGTGTGACGTAGTTGACTCATTATCGGGAGATCTTGTATTTTAATAGTCAATTTTTTCATCATTTTTGAGATTTTTCTTTTACGGATGCAATCGGATTCACCATTATTTTTATGGCTTGACCAGAAAATGTTAATGTTCTGCATGATGAGTTTTTTCTTTGGATAATAAACGTTGAATGATGAATGCGAACGAATACAGTTGGAATACCGGTAAATACTGTCGGTGGAACACAAATGATTACAATAGGAATACTGATAAATACTGGAAGAATGCCAATGAATACGGATGTAATACTGCTGGGTAGTATTCCTGAGTTTCACGTCAGTAGGAATACTCTTGAAAAACGAGGAACAGGGAATGTTGATAAATAGCGAAGGAGTAGTGTTGTCGTTTACCACAGGATTGCGATATCTTGATTGAAGAACACCTAACAGAATTTGCCGAGGTTTCTAGGTGGCTAGAAAAATTCTTTATCACTCTGTCCTTACGATTTTGAGGAATTTTCCCTAGAGTAGGGGAAGTATTAGAAGATAGTGGTCGACTTAGGAAAAAGAAAAGGTTATCAAAATTGCAACTCTGGCAACTGCCGAAGTATTTATCTGCAGAATAGGAGTTAGAATTTCAGAAAATGCACTATCGCTCGAGAGTATGTGCTCTTAGTTCATTCTGAGGAATTTGCGTTGTACTTTGCGTCCTGAGGAATTTTAATTAGTCACTGCTCGTATTTCATTGTATAGTCACTACTTTTATAGGTGAAATTAAGACACCAATTGTCCTATTTTCACATGATCTAATGAAATTTATTGCCACAGGAATATCCCTAAGTATCTTATGAAGCATTGTTTATTAACATATGCCTAGTGTACACTATGTATGTACTTAATGTATCTTATTTATGTAATATGTTATCTTATTTTATTGAATTTAATTTGGTTATTAATGACCAAAAGGAGTTTCCTCTGTTGAATCATGATGCAATAGCCAAGACTAATATTCACTGAATATTCATCTCCACATTTAAATAAAAAGGTATTCTTTTTTCAAGTGGACAATATTTTTTATAGTTTCTTGCTATTTTATTTTTTTGTGTCAAGTAGTATTTTTTAATTTTATAATTTTTTATCTATTTTTTGAATGTTTCAAATACAATAATTCAAGCGGCGGTATTCTATGAGGTAATGATGGACTCGGCCACAGAACTGTCGAAAGCGAACGGCCGCTCTGGGAATCTAGAGGCCGGACGCATGAGTGAATACAATCTTTCGCTCGTCCCTACGCATCGCCTCGCCGACCGCAGCATCTGGGCGTAACGGTGACACGCATCAATGAAACCCCTTCTTAAGTTAAGCGTTGAACCAGACCAAATAACGGATTGATCAGTCGACTCCTGGACGGTATTATACAGGGTGTTTCAGGAGAAATCTGCGAGAGGAGATGGTAGGGGAGACAATTTTAAGCATTTTTGTCCATAATTTGTTGCAAGTCCTTTGTTACTGAGCTAAGGCGACTTAATTATTTTTTGAAGTTATTTGCAGTTACCTTAAAAACGGTTTTTCATGTATATATACAACCTTTTCGATATTTTATTAAATACTCTGGATTTTTAAGAAAATTAAATAATTAAGGTTTGAAGACAATTTGCGATTATATTTGTCTGAAGCAATTAATATCTGAGATTAATTAAACGAGAGATTTGAGCGAATAAAACGATTGCGCGCTCTCACCCATTATGATATTAATTGTTTCACACAAGTATAACCTCACATTTTCGTCCAAACTAAATTATTTAATGTCCTTAAAAGTCCGGAGTATTAAATAAGATTTCGAAAAGGCTGGCTATCCAAGAGAAACCGTTTCCATAGTAACTGCAAAGTGCTTCAAAAATGTTTGCGTTGCCATAGCTCGGTAACTGAAGTGTTGCCACCTCATTTTATGGGCAATAAATGCTTAAAATGGACTCCCCTACCACCACCTGAAGGATTGCTGATTCCTCAGGAAACATGCTGCATGTACATAAATAGCCCGACTCTCAAACCGGCTTGATAAGCCCTGATCTCAATGGATAACTCTTCCGTCGAAGCGTCGGCAGCCATTGACCTCATCACCCGAACGGAAGCCCGAGAAAACTTCTGCACAGTAATTTCCCGGTGAATAATGACCGAAAGCGTGGCTGTAAAAAACTGATGGGAGAATTCGTAGTATGGTCTTCAACGTGCTTCCATTTTGCGATGCATTTATTATTTTTGGGGTTATTATTAACTATTATAATATTTTTTATTATAATTTTGGGATTATTTTGGTTCTTACTCGATCTCTTGGTTCTACATGGAAGTAATCCATTTATCGCTTTATTTACTTCAATATCCTTATTGTTGTAAGTACATAAAAACCCCATAAAAACCTTTTTACTTTATACTTTAACAATTGTATTTCAGCAGTGTGAAGGGTACGATATTTGAAAATTCCCTTCAGTTGTATGAGAATTACCTTACGTGGGAAAATATTATTGTAAGATGGACTTTTTCAAGAAGTTCCCGAGATGACCTTATTCAAACGCCTATGGGCTTTGTGTAATATTTTTTCTAAGTTTTCAACTCAACGAGCAATAGGGTAGTTTCCTTCATCAAAGAAAACGAAAGTCACACTGAAAAAACACCTTGGATATGAGAATCGTAGGTTTGGGTGTCACACCCAAAGCTGAGGTGAAGGAAAGGACTTGTCCATACATTTGGTTGTGTCACCCAAAGGGAATGGGTGATGAGGAGTAGGATGTTCCAACTACTCCTTTGGTTGCTACATCCAAAGAAGATGGACGAGTACTTTGGGTGTGACAACCAAAGCGTTGGGTAGCTCATCAGAACAACGTTTGGATGCCGAATGAAAACTTTAGATCACCTGCCCAAAAGATGGCGCCCCTACCCCTTCCTCCCTCCTGTTCAATTCCACTACACCTTAGTATTGTTCTTTTTCAACACATTTTGAAATAGGCCACTAAGACAGTGCAACTAAAAAATGAGAAAACCTAGCTCTGTGATTATCATAATATCTATTATCACATAATTCAACATATTGTAACATGCGCGGGTGGAAAAATAAATATCCATATTTGTAGAACACTAGAAAGAACATTTATTTCCAATATATAAACACACAGTTACATAAAATTCACTCCAAACACACAATTTTCCTCAATCTCTTCTTGTTCATTCTCCTTTCCTCGTCAATAAACTCCGTGCCAACGCTCTCGATGATTACTCCGCAAGGGTCTCGATGAATCCAGCGTTATAATATCATAAAAAGTGCACAAAACACAGTGAATTAATATCATTACCAAATTTTATGCCAATAACATAAAATATTATTAAAATACAATCACAACATATTATAAATATCATCGGGAAATACAAGAAACGTGAGACAATTTAACCTCAATAAATAAAGGTCAATGTTAATAAGCACAGCAGCACTTCCGACAAAATATGATCTGAGAGTTTGAACTTTGTTTTAATAAGCACATAGAGATAACAATGGGAATATGAAGAACTCATAAGCAAAGGGTGGTAGTGCGGGCATGAGAATTAATGCAACATGGCGGTGAGAATAAACACAAAATGGCCGTGAGAATAAACAACAACTCGCAACTTACCAGCGAACACATGGATATAGGCTCCAAGTCCAGCCTTCGATAAGAAATTCGCCGTCCCCTCGTCCATAATCTCGAGCAGCAAGAGCAACGAAGCAAAAGCGGCAGCAAAGTTCGCCCCCCGTTTTGCCCACAACAAGTCCACACGTGTCTACGGCTTCCACGGCTGAACACAGAACTGCGGGTGCTAGAGAGCTTCATGAGATTGCCACCAGAGCGCGTAACAATAGATTTAGATTTCGTACCTAAACCGGTTGAGTGCACTAACCATAACTTTGGTTCTCCCATCCAAAGGACAATGACTGGACGTGTTTGGTGTGACATTCTTTGCCTTTGGTTCTCACATCCAAAGAGTTAGTTCTGACGTCGCATGATTCTTGATGGCGCATCCAAATCTCCCCGCCCAAAAGGGTTTAGGGTGTAGCATCCAAACCTGTTCTCTCAGTGCACTGATTGCGATTCGTTACCCACCATTACTGTATTCATAATATACAAATTATTTCGTTTTAGAAATACCGGTTTAGACGAATGGCAATGGTCCATTTTTATCCTCATTTGAAAAGGGCCAGATTGGCGCCCATGCGATACCACTCCACGTGACGTCACAGGGACCTAGTTTCTATACGAGAAGATAGGAGTTATACGTCGTCTGAGGTTACCAATGCATGCATGAGGCGCAGAGCTCAGGGAAACATGTCTTAATAATCACTTATTAAAACTGGCTGAGGTCGGAAAGTTTTCTTCATTTGATAAGGTATTAATAATCCTTATTTAAGCCAAGCGCTACCAGCCAGCAGGGTACTCAGCTACCCGCTAGCAGCCTGCGTCGTATCAACGCTCAACTCGCCTCAAGGTCACCTCACAAGGCGGCAGCGGGAACCAGAAATATGTCACACGGAGAGATTTCCCGACATTCATACTTACGCGTCGCGTTTTCGCGCGCTAGAAAATTTTCACTTTTCATTTGATCGCGAAAAATAGATATCGTCATTTAAAAATCTAAGAGCGTGAAATACGTACTCCAGGAGTAATAATCTTTCGATTTAGGCAATAAAAAAACAATAGGAAACCACCCTATTGGATCGTTCAGTCAGACCAGAAATCGCACATAATAAAAAAAATAGTTAGATTTAAGGGAAGGATTCATGACGACGAATATAAAAGCCTTCCTTATTCAACTGCTGTTTAGTAAGTTTAAAGTAAAAAAAAATCGAAAGTTATTACCCAAACCTAATGAGATAGAGACGTAATAGAGATTGAGGGAAAAATTCGCTCACAAGATTCTGAACTGCAACTAACTGCGAGAGTCCGATGCGATAAGCAGAGAAGTAAGTAGCGGAGAAGCGGTACCTGATCTCTAGGAGTTCCTGGTGAAATCAACTCATCTGTATGTATAAGGGTTATAAGACCATCGATTTTTCGCTGCAAATAGCTCGAAAAGTGGGCGAATGATCGATAAACGGTAAAAATAGAGGTCTCTTTATATCTCACATTCCTATCCCAATCTATAGTTTAAAAAAATGGTGAAAAAAGCCCATTATACAGGTTCACGCCTGTGATTGTACATATTAGTGATACACGACTGCAAAGCCGGTTGCATCTGAAACATAATCAGGGGTCGAAGATCAGCGAAAATTCGTGCGCAGATGTTTTTTATGTGATTTCTTGTCTTAATTTAAGTAAAGCATATTTTTGTGTAGTTACATAATTCAGTTAACACTCTATTACTAATACTACATAATCCATGTCGAGCAGGGCCGTCCTGGGCCGCCGGGACACCAGGACGTACTGGTGCGCCCTCCAACCTGAATATCTTTGGCACCCTCCTGTTCCGAAACTGACAAATTTACAGTCGGAATACCAACACTGAGAAGTTAACTTGATGTCTCATTTTACATCATAGTTAATACTGCCCTGAGTTAAGAAAATTGTTAAAATTAATATAAATCAATCTGTTAAGATTCAATTCAAACTCAAGAGGGTAGGGATTAAAATTTCAAAATTTATTTGTCATATTCCACGCCCCCAGAAAGTCCCGGTAATCCTCCCCCTGCATAGTACTGGCGCCCTCTGGCTATTTCCGTACACCGCCCTAAGAAGGGATCCAGCACAGACCTGATACTGAGTTATTATTACTCTGCTGTATGAGTAAGTAATGATTGCTTGCTCTATGAATACTTTGTTCTATGTTAACGTATAAAGAATCGAAAGGCTCTTCTTAGCGAGGAATAGATTTCAAGAAAAAAGGCCCTGGACTCCACGAATTGTAAATGAAAACAATACATAACATCAGTGTAGTGCACGAGGAAAAAGTACATTTAATGAGTATCGCTCACACCTCATTTCAATAATTTGAACAAGAATAATAAAGCTGAAATGTCAAATGTTCTTTATGCCGAAGTTATTTATTATTATTTACACCTTATTAAAAAGAACAAATTTTAAACTGAATATCAAGCGTTTTGTAATAATTTAAAACTCAACAAATTGTCTAACGTTGACAATTTTTTTTACAGTCAAGAGAAGTGTTGCGAGAACAAAAGGCGGGTTAAAATTCAGCAGGGTCGAATACCGTCTGACTCAGCTGAAAAGAAGTAAGGTTGTATTTTCTTGCAATCACATATAAAAATGCAAATGCCCCCTTGGCTTTCAAACTTTCAGTTTTTTGGACAGCGTGATGCAAGGTGATGAAAATCTTACCTTGTGATCCAATCCATTTTTGTGCTAAGATATCTTTTTTATAATTAATCCTCTTCTATTGAACTGGTAGCTTCCTTCTCTTGCCCCCTGAGAACAGTTACTTTTTGTTTTTATCTTATTATATTTTGTTCATTCATTCCTCCCATCTCATGAGAGATATACACTTAAAAGTGATATTGGTAATATAAAATTGATGTCTTTTAGATGTAAAAATGACGTATGATGCTGCGTTGGTGTGAGGTGCTCATGCGATTTCACCGTGGCAGTTGAAACAGGGTGTGGAGCAGGCATGTGCCCTCGAAGGTGGATTGAATTAATACTTGCTTATGAGATGCATTGTTGTCAATGAGGGGTGTTGTAGCCTAGTGGGTTGTGCACTTACTTTGTTGCTGATGGAGTAGTCCCGGTTTGAAACCCAGAGCAAAGCCTTTCAGGCACAGCCAAAATCTTAACACATGAAATGAAAAGTGGCCCTAGGAAATGAGCTGGCCCCTCTACCCTGGATGTGCCAAATTAATGTATCTGTTGTTAAGTCCGGAGTAGCCTCTACCCCCACCTCTTTGCTTTGGTTGGAATTACTGTTAGATTGGGGGGCCAGCACTGTTTGTGAAACAAATAGTAATTTCTCCCTCAAAAAATTCGAATTTTAAGATACATTAGCATTTTTGGAGACTTGAAAACTTAAAATAATGACGTTTTCTGTTTTCAACTTTTATAAATATTACTCTTATTTTTGTCAAATATAATTAAATTTTATTCAGAACATAATGACAGCATGTGACCAAAATTGATACTGCATGCTGTACTCGTTTAGTGAAACCAATTAAGTTTATAATTTCAATTTTATTTGTAGGAGCTCTTCTGCTTATGAAAAACCTTCTCATAATGTCTTCTCATAAATCAATGCCACTGGTTGCTATATCAGAAGAAGTTACGTCACAGCTAAAGGAATGAGAGAGTGGGAACGTTACAGCAATAGCCTTCGAGTGTATGCTGTTCTCTCGATCATCACCTTCAACAGAATCAGGATTGAAGAGTTTTCACAGTTCCAATGAATTTCAATTGAAATTTTCATTTGTTAGGGCTCCCTAAATGACTTGATACATCAAACTTATCTTTAAAGTCTTAATTTTGACTCAGTTATTTTTATAGTCTTGTTAAAATACTGGGACAAAGATTTTATTTTAATGTAACTGCAAAGACATACATGATAAGCAACAAAAATTTTCCAAAATCACAAGCACAACATTGTAAAGCACTATCCAAAAGACTTGTAAATAATTTCTATCCCAATAAGGATGACATACAAAACATTACTGCCACTGTTGTAAATATTCATTAAATGTTTACAACCATGGCTTTGTTTATAGAAAATATCCCTATAAAACAGTCACTGATTTACAAAAATTTCATACGGCTCATTAAAGAAGTCTGACAAAGCATACCTAGATGCCGACAGGTTCTCTTCATTAATTTACAAAAAATATTAGAATTGATGAGACTAACAAAAAAGGTTTTCTTGTTAAGATCCTCACAATTGATGAATGATGAAGTCATATTCCTGGGGCTCAATGGAAAGAATATGATGGTCAAAGTTAAGGGTATCCGTTGCTTGGTGAAATCAATAGCTGGGATATTCTCTCCCATATCTCAGCTTAGTTGCCAATATATTTATGAATGATGGTTTTTGGTAACGTTTTACCGTGATTGAAAGAGATTTGTTGGAGGGTTGATGAGTGAGACCGTGCTTCTTTCTTGGATTTCTCTAAAGCCTTTTGCACCACCTGTAACATTTGTAAATTAAGCCATTAAAGAGCAGTAAACAAAATCTATGGTAGCTTCATCCATGCACATCAGGATTTCACTTGTAGTTATTGTTTTAAACATGTTTGCACCTCATGAAGATCGATTATCTTTCACCTACTTTCAGTATTTGCGCATGGATGGAATAATGCAATAAATTAAGTAAATCATGTAAGAGGATGATAAGAATAACTCTGTAATTTCTATTGTCATGCATAACAGCTGAAATGATAGACATTTTCAGCTAAACTCAATCCTCAGTGTGATAGGATCTATTTTAAAGGCAAGTTTCTCTTATGTCTGTGTAACCCATAAGATATATAATCTGGGACTCAGTTTTTCATCATCCAATAGTTGGCAACTCATATCCTACAATTTCAACACTGATTGTTGGTGATATTGATTTAACTCTTGACTCATCGTGTTGTCCTTTGGTGGGTCAAGAATTAATATTTTCTTGCCAATGTCCCATCATGCTTTATCTCATTGGTCTGTTGTACAACATGCCTCAATTCATTTATGCCTCCCTAGGTATTCTGCCTGAGAGTTTTGCTAATTTTCACGTGGCTCTGAAGGAATGTAGGTGGGGAGAAGTGAAATTGTATTGAAATTACAATGCATGGGGAATATTATGAGAAATTATGTTTCTTGGGATATCAGGTGTGTATGCTGTTTTGCGTTGTGCAGACAATTTTCCTCTTGATTTAAATGAGATTAAATATCCTCATTCCTTTCCCCTGAGCGTCCCATGAACTGTGTTCTCTTGATACAAGAGAGAGCCTCTGTAATTTTCTATTCAAAAGGTAGGAAAAGTATTGAGTATGGCTAACAACATGTGGTTTTCTATATGTCAAGGAATGGGATGCTATAAAATGAGAGGTAGAAATCATGCTCATTTATGAAGAATGAACCGGGGAAATATGAAATAAATCAATGATTAATGAATTTGATTTAGCAAAACCAAGCAATGTCTGACTAGTGATTTCTTCGGGTAGGGAGAGGAAATTTTTGTAATTTTCTGCATAATGAAACCAAAAGCACTGTGCTTTATGTTTTTGTAAGAATTATCGGGGGAAACATTACATTATTGTGAGAATTTTTGCTTAGGCACTAATATCCGCTGCTATTCTTATCAACAGAATCAGATCACAATTGTTTTTCTTGAAAATTGGACCGATATCTTCCTAGTTGTGACCCCACGGTATGTTTGTGTGCAGAAAAGGATCTGGACTACATAGTAGGGTCTCGTAGTGGCTGTGACTTACTAAGTGCAGCTGACACATTGTTACTATTTTGAATTTGACAATTGTATGCCCTTACAGCAACTGGATGCACATTGCCTATCCATTTCCCCATGAAAACTATTTTTCCAACTATATTTTATAATTTGGTGATATTCCACAATTTATTGAATGTAGATATGGCTGCTAACATGAAATTAAAATGTTCTAGATTCTCTGCAATACCTTTGGATGAGAGAATGATTCTTTCTACATGGTACAGACCTGAGACATAGCCTGCGGCTTATTTCGTAGGCTTATCTTCTCCTTGGCAGTTGTTTGATTCCCAACTCTAAGGAACTTTCTTCCATCACCTTCTATATGATGCATTGTCTCCCGTAGTTGCTCCTTTATTGGCACAACCTTTCTTGGCTCATAGGATTTGCGTATTCCAGGGCGTACTGAATAGTCAAGATAGATATTAATCTTTAAGTATTTTTAGAATGGATTGTCATTTTAGTAATTATAATGAGAAATAATTTTAGCATTCTCAGAAGACTTCATCAATTCCTTAGATGAACATGCAAGATTCATAACTCATAATTCTATTAATTTTTTACTTTCATTCAAATATTACTATTTCTAGTAATGTACTGTAAGGTTGTGTTAATTACACTGATGGACAATCTATGTTGTGTAACAAGATTGATTTCTGAAGCTGTGGTCATCTACTTGGCTGATACTTGCTGGCACTAAGTTGTGATTAATTTATTTGATATGAAATGGACTGAATTGCAATTTTGGGGTACACATTATTGGATAAGTAATTTAATATTCAGTTAAGGCTCATGTTCTTATTACTGTTTATTAATTTCATCGTATATTTGATGAATGATTTTCAACAAAATTGAGACTATCACAGTTCATCCTTAGCATATTTACAATTGTGTCAAGTGAAAATAAGGGAATGGCTTTCAGTGGCATGAAGCGATAATTATTTAAGAAAATCCTTTTCTATTCCATTTAAAGAGATGTATTCAAGGGGAAATTCCCTGGTCGTTGCATAAAAATGAATCATTTTGTGAACTAATTAGTTTATTTTATTCCCCTCTATTTAGCCTTAACTAATGAGAAGACAAAGTATAAAGCCTAAGTATTTTAGTGTATATTCCGATGTAGATGCAGGGGTGAAATCAAAATTTCATCATATAGAATGAAAACTTTTGATAGTATGCATAAATGCATGAACATGAGTAGCTCTTATGATCTTTGTCATGCATGCCAGATAGTGAAAATGACTGTACATCAGAGCTACTTAGGTGCCTCGTAAAATATGTTCTGTAATAAAAAAGTATCTTACGCTATGTAGGATCCTTGGAATCAGTACATTGGAGACATATAACGAAGATGTATCAAAGGCATGGGTAGAGAACATGATGTCTTTATTTGGAAAATTAAAAAAAAATATTTTACATGAATGTCTCTCAGTCAAATTGGAGTACAATGGAGGCAGCACATACCTTGAGAATTATGGCGACAGCTTGAATACAGGTTAGGAGATAAGAAAGAGGAATAAAGTCACCAGTAAAGTATAAAATTCTCTTGCTGGCACTTTTGGATGTCCTTTAAGCTTTCGCATTAGTGGGACTTTCAAGTTGCTGGCCAAAGTAGTTTCTCGATTATAATTATATATGTATATTGAGAGATGGGTATTTTTATGGTAAATCCTCATGATGAAGCCTAAACTATTTTACTAATTAAAAATCTAACCTACTCTTCTAAGAATTCTCTGATTTAATGCTGAGGAAATATGCATGTACTACCTTTTTCGTTGTATTCCATTCATGTAGAGCCTTTCTTTGCATTTTTCTACTCTAGCTTTAGTTTTCAGTCCAGTTAGTCTTTAAATTATCAATCACTTAGGCCGTGACATAGTTTAATCATTCATCGTCAAATACTAATATACGGAATACTAATAGGAAGCTCGCCTCACTTGCTGATTATGTGGAAAAAGCCACCATCAAATTGTTTATTGTGAAGTCCCTCTCGAGTTTCAATTAGCCATTTAGCTATGGTACATAACATTTAAGTTTTTAATGCATCACTTTGAAAGAATATTGAAAAAGAAATGTGTTGGTGGAAGGTATTTGCTAGGCTACTTTTAGATGGGTGGTTATCTCATTTTATTTAGGTACTGCAAGCCCTTCTTACAGTAGCTACATGCACCCATACTTTTTTGATAATGATTATATTTCTCTACTTAATTAATCATGTGATATCCTGGGAGAAGATTCTAGCTATTAGAAGTATGCACCTATGGATGTCGTAGGTGCATGAAAAATGTATTTATGAACATCCCTGAGTATATCTTGCCTGTCTTTAGTGAAAGACTTCATGCTTGTATTTGATAGAGGTGAAAGAATGATACCAATTGTCCTAATTTCACAAGATCCAACGAAATTCATTGCCACAGAAATAGCCACGACTATTTTATGTATCAATTATTTTATTAGCATATACATAGTGTATACTGGATATGCTATCATGTTATATTGAATTTAATTTGGTTATTAATAACCAAAAGGAGTTTCCTCCGTTGAATTACGATGCTTAACCTCTATAGGTAGCCAAGGCTACTATTGTCTGAAGATTCATCTCTAACTTTGAATAAAAATTTATTCTTTTCAATACAAGATGATTAATTATTCTATCCCTTTATAATATATCTTTTATGAATAATGCCTAGCATTTATTGCTGAAAGTATTAGGTTTGTAATGCTAAATGCAGTTATAAATTATTCAAATCAAAGTACATCCATCACTTTATTTCATAAGTGATCCCTTATCTGTACGGATATCTTCTTTCAATGGGCCTGAATGATTAATATTTATAAAATGTGATATCTAAGGTCTCATTTAGATAAGTGAGGTAGCTTGAGATTCCTATGTCATAATTTTGGAAATTCTATTATACTCATGCCTCTGTTAATATCAACAGAATGTAGATGTTGCCTTTCCATGACAAGTAAAGTGGCTAGAGTGTAATGAAGGCTTTTGTAATCTGAAAGTCCAAATAATACAAATATCATTCCTTCAAAAATGAAAATCCGCTTTCATGCTGCTGCTCACAAAATCCCATTTCTGCAGGCAGAATAAATAATATGGCCATGTTAAGTGGAAATAGTGAAAAGCTTCACATCTCCAATTGCCAAAATTTTTCATGTAAAGAGTCATTCCCCCCATTAAATGGACTGTAAATCATTTAGGTGCCAACAACAGACTTTTTTGGTTTCTTTAGGTAAGTAAGAAAATAATGTACATTAGACCCTTGCTTTATCATATTGACCTATTCCAGAGAGCCAATCATAAAGCAAATTCCATCCTATGGTGAATCTGCATTCAAGGAATCTTTTTGAAGAACATCTGCACATGTAAATGCAGCTATATTAAAAATGTTTAGCTGACAAATAAGGTGTAAAATTACATAATTGATGACAGTTGTGTGATTGGAAACAAAAAAAGGAAAAATTTGAAGTTTAAAATAAGTATGAAAAAATTAGTGCAGATTGCATTGTAAATCTGTCGTTAGTAGGACTGTAAAGCAGGGGTCACTTTTATAATCTTTAAGCAGAACATATGCCATCACGCTACTTGAAATATGTAGTTTCTATGACTAGAGAGTGGAGAGCTTTCCAAGGCCAAAAATTACCTTCCCTCAAAAGACCCAGGTCGAAGCTTTTGGCAAGTAAAATTACATTTTTTTATCCTGTGGTAACCTAGCATTAAACTATAGCTAATCAAGCTGATCATATGCTTCTGAGGCATCTGTCACATCTATGTTATAGCATTTGATTTGTTCCTTTTATTACCATGTTTCTGGGGTGAGGAAGACGAATGCACCTGGAATTTGATTCCGCTGTCAGAAGTCGATGTCCTTTTTGTAATCACCTCCTGCTTTTCATTTGATCTCAGATCTTGAGCGGAGACATTTCGGCGTACAATGCTTGAGAGAGGCTTTGAAATGGTTTCCTTTCCTGACCTTGTTATCTGAGCTGGAGTTGAGGTTTTTGGAGAACACGATTGAACTTCTTTGGTCTTCGTGTTCATTTCTTGAAATGTTTTGGAATCGTTTGGCGAGGTAACTGGCATCTCTTTCTTGATGCTCATTGCCGCCTGCTGCGCCATCGCTTGTCGCACTCGTATGAATTCGTATAGGTTTGAGCGGTAGTCATCAACGCCCAGTCGGACATCGTCCCTCAATGGAGGCACAACTCTTGAGTGCATGGATGGCTCATCCTTGACTCGGTGGAACCTGTTGACGTAATGGCATGGGGATGAAACAAGAGTTGGGTCATCTTTAGGCTTTGATTTTGTTTTTGAATGGTGAATTACAAGCATCAAAAAATGTTGCATTGATTCCTTTAGTTTATGCTTCAATCATTAAAACTTGTGCGCCTGTTAACTTAGCATACACTGTAAATTTTCTTGAGCAAATAAGAAAAGTTGGAGACCTGGAAATCTTTGGTGCACCACTATGATCATCTACCGTATCAATGAAAGCCATTATCTTTGACTACAACATCAATAGAGGACTCAAAAAATTATTTTATTTAATTATGTAACTTTTTGGAATAATTTTTTTCATGGTAAGACAATAGATTTAAAGGAAATTGGGACAGTACCAGACATGTAATTAAGGGGTTAAGATTTCTGTCCATCATAATAGGATTTAAAATGGACTTAACGCATACTATTTGCTTTTGCTTATCATCACCTATCCACAGAGGCCACTCTAGTTTTGTAAAAGAATTGAAGCAAATGAATGAGAATTCAAGTGTAATCATTTACAAATAACTCCATAAAATATTTGATAAATTCCTATGCATCTTGTTATTTCTTGGAAATGTGACTTACCTGTGGACGTACGGGTGATCTAGTGCTTCAATAGCGGAAAGCCTTTTCGAAGGATTGAAAACTAATAGTTTTTCTACAAGATCAACTGCATCTTTACGGACATTCTTCAGAATTTGCCGGAATGTTTTCTGAGGAGAAGTGGGTGTTTTTTCCAATAGCGTCATCCCATAACCAGAGCAAACATTTTCAATATCTGGATTTAAACAAATAATCATTAGATTGCTTTTTCTCATAAACAAATTTAGGAAACTATTTAGGTGCTCTTACAAGTACTAGATTATGTATTTTATTAGAACTATGTCGTTATGAATCACAATCTGTTTCATACAAAGTTTAACAAGCTATTCATGAGGCCTGATTAAAATATGTGAAATATCTTAAAATGAATTATTTTATGCACAGTCATGCTCACCTATGCGCATTATTATTTTTCTCCAAAGCATTAGAAGAATAGGTCAAATTGATAATTATCAATGATATAAATATAGTAATTACCTTCATGTGATGGCTTAGGAATCGTATTCATAATAAGCTCCACCTGGTTTATTGTTGAAGATCCTGGAAAAATTGGTTTTCCTAGAAGCATTTCTGCTAATATGCATCCAAGACTCCACATGTCTACCCCTTTGGTATACCTGATGGACAAATCAATCAATTAAACTTCCATATGGATTCTATCAAAGTTGCATTTTATCTGTCAAATGCAGAAAGATGAGTGTGTCGTCCAAATGAAATGTGTTTAGTTAGCACCTGTCATTTAATTCTTTCCTTATCCTCTACCACACTCTACTTCATACAAACCAAGTGAAAGAAATACTGTCTTAAAAATCATACCACAGCTTTAAACTATGGCAAATTCCTCATAGTATGTAGCGTGTATTATTTATATCCTAACAAAGCCTCCTCCGTACACTGAAAACACAGAGGCAATTTCCATCACGAGAACTTGCTAGATCTGCAAATTATTTCTCTCCAACTAATTTAATGTGTGTTAGTGTGACAGCAAGATATGTAAGTAAAAACATCTTACGAGTACAACTGATTGGACCATCAAATCTACCATCATTCCCTCTGGACACTAACTCTATTTTTGAAACCAATAGGGTAGTTTCCTTCATCAAAGAAAACGAAAGGCATTCATTGCGATTCGTTACCCACCATTAGTGTATTCATAATATACAAATTATTTGGTTTTAGAAATACCGGTTTGGACGAATGGCAATGGTCAATTTTATCCTCATTTGAAAAAGGCCAGATTGGCGCCCATGCGATACCACTCCATGTGACGTCACAGGGACCTAGTTTCTATACGAGTAGATAGGAGTTTTACATCGTCTGAGGTTACCAATGCATGCATGAGGCACAGAGCTCAGGGAAGCATGTCTTAATAATCACTTATTAAAACTGGCTAAGGTCGGAAAGTTTTCCTCGTTTGATAAGGTATTAATAATCCTTATTTAAGCCAAGCGCTACCAGCTAGCAGGGTACTCTGCTACCTGCTAGCATCCTGCATCGTATCAGCGCTCAAAGCCTCGCCCCAAGGTCACCTCACTTGCGCTAGCGGGAACCAGAACGACATCACTCGGAGTTTTCCCGGCATTCATACTTCACCGTCACATTTTCGTAAGCTTGAAAATTTTCACTTTTCATTTATTTGCAAAAAATAGATATCATCATTTAAAAATCTAAAGTTGTATGTACTCCAGGAGTAATAATCTTTCGATTTAGGCAATAAAAAAATAATAGGAAATCACCCTATTGTCCAATAAAAATATCAATTGATGATCCTCTGGGACCATATTATAGCCACTAAGTAATCCTTAGCAAAAGAATGGTGAATTTAATTATGATATCATAGATTTTAGTTCATAGTTTCTATGGCGTAGAATTGTAGCTGAAGTGGTCATTATGGCCATTGTTCCTCAAAACAGAGTAAAGTTCATTTTCAATCATATGTATTTCCATGTGTCCTGAACCAATAATTCCCCATTAAATTAATAAACACCAATGATATCACAGGAAAAATCTACTAAAAAAACCTTGGCAGTCAACCTGTGAATAGTGGAAAATACTTTATTCGATATTGGCTTAGCATGTTAGCATGGCATCTTGCAGAAAAATAGGTCTACCAGTTGGGCAAGAGGGTAGTTAAAGTTTGTGCCCGACAGGGAATTATCCGCTGCAGGTTTTAGGCAGGTTAGGGTGGAAAGGGTAATTTAACTTTTAAATAATTGTATCACCTTAACTTTGAATAAAATACCACTTGGTTATGAAGTGAAATGAATATAAAAATGCATACATACCTTTTTGAAGCGACGAGGATTTCTGGTGCCCTGTACCATCTTGTGGCTACATAGTCAGTAAGTGATGGATCAACTATTTCAGGTGTCCCTTGGCCATTTATTTTATCATGAGGGTTAAGCGAGCGTGCCAGTCCAAAATCAGCCAGTTTGCAATGGCAGTTGACATCAATTAGTACATTGGAAGGCTGTGAACATGTATATCAATCCTTGTAAGATATGAGATCAGGCCAAGTGAATCCATCTCATTACTACTGCGAAGACTTTCATTTTATTTTATGCACCAATTAGAATTTAGTTTGGCAATTATTGGCTGAGTTTTTAAACATTAATATGATTATATTAAGCTCTATTTGTTCAATCCAAAGGTTTCATGCATGGCTTTAGCCAGCAGAGGGTGAAGGAATTAGAATTCCATTGGAAAGGTACAGTTCCAAATGCTTCCCCATTTCAAATGACCATGTGAAGAAAATGTGGCAGTCATCAGACTGGCTGACAGGAGAGTAAACAGTACTGACCCAATGAAGTTAGTGGTCAAGAGACACATTTATTGATGTGAAAACTTTGGTAATGAAGGCTGGTCTTTGTTACTATTGGTTTTAAAAGTTATCTATTATCTGAAAAAGTGCATTTGAAAACTATAAAAAGTAGTTCAGTAAAAATTACAGTTAAATTATGCAAATGAAAAATGTTGTAGAATTGGAATACACCCATATGGAAAAGCATTCCCAAGAGTGAATGAACTGTTGACGATACGGAAAAATTATTAATTTGATTTTTAAAACAAAATTTTGGAATAAACATGACTTTTAAATAAAAATGGAGTAGTTAAAAGAGAAAAGTACATATTGCCATAGATATGTTTTCAAACACTTTTTACTGTGGTTGTAACTGGCCTAAATAATTTTATTTAAAAATAACTTTATGTATTGCAGGTAGATTTATGATGTTGAGTAAAGATAAAAATAAATCACGTTTTTTTGTCATCATTCGTTCTGGCTGTACATTGATGAATAAGAAGTATAGTTTAATAATTAAAGATTTTTTATGTGGAGAATATGTTTTTATGCCTATTGTGACATGGTTTTTCTTCATTTCTCAGAAATTTTGTCAGTTTTCACCTCAAAACTTTTTTTGCCTCCAGCCTTAATTTCATGTATTAGTTAATCCACTTTAGAATATGGGCCCAGATAGGTTGGGAAGTAGTGACATCCTTATAATACAGGGCCATGGTGTTTAGATCTTATCATTAACTCCGAATAAGCTATTGAATTCTCATTTCAAGTACTGTCCGGAAAGTTATGTCCATGGGGCATGCCTTAATAACAATCAATTTCCAATTTTAATATTAATAAATAATAGCTCTTATCCACCTACTTTTTGGTCTCTGTGTACAACTCCTCCAGAGTGAATATATTTAGTTGCTTTCAGTAGCTGATACAGTATGAACTGAATATGTATTTCTTTCAATACGTTTCCCTTTTTTATGACATTGTGGAGATCTGAATCTGAAAATTAAATTAGTCACAGTGTTAGAAATGGGGTAATATTATTTATTAGTAATTATTATTCAAAGGAGTGGAGCTTAATTAGGAAATAATACCCATATACTCAAATACTAAATAAATGTCCTTGTCGTTTTTGGCTTTGTGGATGCTCCTCAAGGTTATGATATTTGGATGGGCTCCGAACGCTTTTAGAAACATTATTTCTCGGAAGGTACGCTGTGCATCAGTTGGGTTCCGAAAGGCATCAAATATTTTTTTAACAGCCACTTTTTCGTTTGTTTTCCGATCGATCGCTTTCCACACGATTCCATAGGCCTTTTATGGGGACAAATTTAAACACAGTTTTAATGAGTCACTTGGGATGAAATGCCTTAAGGCAGAGCGAAGAACATTAAAGAATTCTATCTAGTTATTCAGTGAAATTATAGTCGTAATATTGCATGAAGTTAAATGAAAACATCGTGAGAAATTTGTTACATGTTATCGTTTTCTACGTGGAAAAATCGTCAAGTGACTGGGCGTATGTTACAAGCATTGCTGCGGGCAGGTACTCACCCCTTTTCCAAGTCTTTTTCCAATCTCGTAACGCCGGGTCATGTGATTATCAACTTCTTTAATCGGTAAATTCATATTCACTCACACTACATTTATGTTCCCAGGAGATAATTCTTCCATTTACTGCTTGTGACTTTCGTTTCTCTCGGTTTTGTACTTTTCATTGGGCACAGTAAAATTGCCCGCGTCCAAAATACGGTAATGCCGCGTCGTCATCCGACAAAATCAAATGATATCTGCCGACTACTGTTCGTAGTGAATAGAGATCATTTCAAATCTTCCTTTCGACTGCAAAACTTTCGCCCTCCGGGTTATAATATAACGAATAACACACACCTTCGGTTTCCATGGGAACGACACGCTAGCGGTGGCTATATGCTTATTTTTGGGGCAAGTCGTCGAGCACGAAGGGGGAGGGGCGGACGGAACGAGGAGTGGGGTGGGGGGAATAGCAGTAAGTGACCACGCGAGGTCGTCGACTTGATATTGATGTTTTAAAGAACTTCGAGTCCCTTCCAGAGTAGTTTATGTGCCCTTTTCTATCCCCTGAATTTTGGAATCGTTTTGCAGGCATGAAATTTATGGGCCGAAAGTGCGGAAATTAACACAATTTTCGAGGATAAAGTGTTTGTTCTCATTGAAAAGTGAGATATTTTACGGATAATTGAGATTTCATGTACGGTCAACCACCCCATTCAAGTATGTAGTCGACAATATGCGAATAAACTCGAGCAATATGGTTATGAGATGTAAGACTGCCGGCGAAAGTTGGTAAATACGGCAGTCTACCTTGGTAGGGCAATTCAATGTTTCCATATTCATTTTTTAAGAACTTATTCTCCGTGGAAATAATGAGTTGAAATTAGCTTTATCGCATCGTACGTCGTTATTTTTATGTGGAACAACTAAGTACCTGAAGGTCAACAGGGTCGTATTAAGGTCGTTGTTTGGGGGGGTCTTTTCGCGGCGCTTTGGTGCTATGGAATATCTCTCAGCGATAATGCGCCTGAGGTCTGATGTATGTTGAAAAGTGGCATTTAGATGTTTAACAAAATTTTGAAAACATTGTTTGTTAAGCCGGCGAAATAAAAAATTTCATTGGAGAGCCATCATAAATACTACTATCTTTTCAATTTTCCGGCATTTATGGGAGGGTGACCAGTCCCCCGACCCCCGCTTAAATCCACCATTACATCTTATTAATTCTATCTATCTAAGTAGCTGAAAATACTTAGCAGCGAAAATTCGTTTCCCTCCGCCTTACACCCTTGAAGTGGCTCTCAGGGTATCATGTTGATGTAGGTGAAGTATTCACCAGAACATATATGTATGCGTAAGGAGACATTATCCTGATATCGAATATTTGTACGACCTTATTTCCCCGTGGAATAACGTTTATCCAATTGGTGATATTTCATCGTTAATTTAATGATGAGTACAAAATCCCACTTTATATCTGCTAGATGGAGAAGTTAGTATCATTGTGAGATCTGTTTTCAGGTGATTCATCGCTCGTAATCCTCGGAAGTGTAGTTATTTTATCGAGCTTTTTTTCGCTTCCCGGAAGAAGGTCAAAGACTTCAGTCCAAGTAGGAAGTGACCCGGCGATGCCTTACTGACCTACGTCAAAAACTCGCAATCTAGATGATCAAGATTTCTTATCTGATGGCCTAAATGTTCGGGGCACGAAAATATTGCGGCAGTATTAAGTGACCGCCGAAACCTTTCATCTTCGATTTCGTTGACTTAGTTTTTGGACGATAAAAATCCTTCCGGGAATCACAGTAATTCGCGCGTTAATTAGCTTGGCGCTCATTGAACTAATCACTCAATTCGTATTTCGAGAATAAGGAAATTTTTAAGTAGACACTCGTGTGGCGTTTGTTAGTAGTCAGGAATAAAATAGATGCGTTCCTTAGTTTCTCACGTTTATCGACCTTGTGGGCTGTGAGAGCTTCTGGGGCGTGGAGAACCTGCATCGCAAACGCGGAAGCATCGGCTTTTGATTAGAATTTTTATGAAGACACGTTGCGCCGTTGAATATTAACGAGCCGATTTCTAAAGGATCTTGAAAAATTGAAAATCTCTGTCTATTTTGCTGGGCATAAATTCCAACTCGTACTGAAAACTGATGGTGACAGCAATGGAGTGGATTTATTATTCGCAAAGCATTCATTACTTTTGGACTACTCTCCAAAAGTTATTCAAAACGCCGACCAACACGCACTCCAAGTAGCGTAAACTATCCGAAAAACATGTGAGCGAATGCAGCCAATAAGATATGATGGCTGATCAACATTCAATCTTCTCTGCGGTAAGTCTTTATATGCATTAAGTATTATATGCATTAAGCATTCCTGGGTATATATCTTGTTGGAATATTTGCCAAAAGTTATTAAGAACATAAGTTTATCTAGGTTGGTGCTTCGTTCGAATAAACTAAAACACGGGCTCTTATTGTTGTTGCCTATAGAAGGGGAGGGGAGGTGAAATGTGTGGGAGGGGTGAGGGAAAGAGGGGTAAAGGTGAGAACATGGCACGCGCACGTAACCAGAAAGAAATTATCTTCGGGTATGCTTTGGTGTTGAGCGGATTGCCTACACTCGTAATTTACATTTTGGATTCCAAGTAATCACAAATCCTTGAGATTATCTTAAATGAGCGGTGAATTTCGTATGCATGGTTCTGAAATTTATAGTCATCATTGATTTTTTTACCGAAACGCCAGTAGTTATAGCTTGGTCTCCGTTGGTGTTTTTT
The DNA here is from genome assembly GCF_921293095.1 of Ischnura elegans. Classification (NCBI taxonomy): domain Eukaryota; kingdom Metazoa; phylum Arthropoda; class Insecta; order Odonata; family Coenagrionidae; genus Ischnura; species Ischnura elegans. Next base: position 14,400,826 of record NC_060248.1, on the reverse strand, counting down.
TTCGAAATTCGCCCGAGTTTAATTATATTATTCATTTATGTATTACCAACAGCGCACAGCCCCTTAAACAGCGCATAAACGCCTGTAAAAAGGGGGTTCCAACACAAATTTCAACGCCCCAGATAGGGACCATCTCCCTTGGCGGGACTATAACCCATGACCTTCGATTTGGTAGGCGAGGAATATACCCCACCGGCCAGATTTTGTCCCTTATCTCAGTCCTCAGCTTTTAATAGTTGAGATAAAGTCAGGGGGGATAAGTGCCCCTGGTGTTGCCTCCTAGGAGATGAGCAGTCGCCACCAGTAGCGCAGCGAGGGGGGGGGGGGAGGGTTTTGGGGGTTAAAACCCTACCCAGAGCTCAGAGAAATGCTTTATTTTAATATATCCATTTTACCATATATATCCATTAATAGATCCATTTTACTTAATTGGATTTATATTACTAATAGAATAGCGTAAGTATTAACAGAAAGCCGTAAAACTCACAATTTTGAACCATTTATCTTAAAATTCCGCAATTTATTAATCACGCACCTACCGCATATCCTGGTGAGTATTCCACACCCCAAAACACCCCGGTATTGGTTGCACCTAAACCCCCCCAGCTTTATTTCCTGGCTTCACCCGTGGTCGCCACAAGGGTTTTGAATGCGACTAAAAAGCGGGGCGGGACACTGAGTAGATAATTGCACCATAATTTTTCTTGTTTGATTCTGCTTAGTTTTAGATCGAGTTTTTACTGTGCCTAACGTATTTTAATAATTTCTGTCAAGGTTTTAACGTAAAAAGTACCCGTTTTGAGGGGTTTTGCGTGAAGCATCGTTTTAGGTAATTCATAACTCGGAAAAAGTTTTTTTATTGCAACCAAATGTCAGGTACACATCTTTGCTATGGATACAGTTAAGTTTCAATCACGTATATTTTGGAAAAAAAACGCTGTCATCAATTTTACCAAATGTGGCCTAATAGTAATTGGAGTAGTGTAGAGTTTTGTTCTTGTTGGGCAAGGTAATACGCACTTCCGCAGCGTTACTAATATGCAGGATTCGTCTAAGGTTTTGTGGGCAGATTTTCGGATGAAATAAATGAAAGAGAGGTGCTACTTCGCACTCGTCAGGCCGCACCTTGAATTGTCGGCGATCGTATATGATCCGGTGCAGAACAAAATTAAATGCAAAAGAAAGCTGCACGTTTCGTCAAAAGTAGCCCCAGTCGAAATGAGAGCTTTACACTGCAGAACCTTCTTAAATCTTAGAATCTCGCGATGTTTCCGTGTCCTACAGGAAAAATATAATAAGAGAGAGGTATTTAGCCGAGCGGTTAGGTTTAGGAGTTTGTTTATCTCCCAGGCAGTAAAGGATTTTAGTAAATTCTGAGTGGGACTAAGTACTCTGAGTCTTATCCTTTTCTGAGGTGTGGCTGGTGTGCTAACGCCCTCTTTCACCCACTTGCCTATCGAGGTGGCTTGCCGGGTGGTATTTAGATGTGAAGGCAATCGTCTATAACGCCAGGAAGAGTATAAAATTTGTCTCGGCTGTTATTTAAACGGAACGATGGGAGTGTCGGTCGGAGGTCCTCCCGGACAGGGGTGGATTATGGCCGTTTTTCAAGTTTACGGAGAAAAGTTGGACCCAAACATTCTATTCGCCATCAATGCATAACAAACGACGGAAATTTGATAAAATGGTGTCATAGAGGAGTTTTCGTAAATTTTCTAATCAAGGCATGTTGCGGTAAAATAATTGATGCTTGTAAGCCCTCTGCATATACTTATACCCTATGGTATTACGAACAGTATAAAAATGATGTGTCAAGTGCCAGATCAGGAACTTCTGCTCCATGTCAAAATCAAACAATGTTATATCTTTATGAATAAAAACTTTTGGGCTATATCTTGTTTGCGTCAATTCTTGGGTGGCCCCAACGTTTAATTCATAACGTACGTTTTATTCATAATGACGAGCACCCGCGAAAGTTTTAACGAAGAAATATTATATCTGATATTAATTGGGAACTGGAAGGATATTTTTGATGAGAACATCGATTTCAAATATTGTTATGAAAGCTTCGTTTGTCTCTAGGAGGCGGCCGGCAAAGATTAAAAAAATAGAAGTGACGGAGGCGAAAGAGAAATATTTTCATCTCCTCTTACTTGGGAGAAAATTATATGCCATTTTGGCTTACGACTGATCCCTAATGTGCAATAAAGCGAAAAAAGTTAACTGTATTTATATTCAAAATATATTTGAATATTTATATTATTTGTATTTATATTATTTTCCTGCGTATGCAAGTTAATATTTCCGCTTGCTATGTATCCACGTCCATCGATGACTACTGCGTTCAATGTCGAACCGTTTCAACTTCCCCAATAGATCGAATCAGAATTGATGACGCCATCAATCGATTCCCACTCCATCCGCTCTTCTCCGCAGTCGCTGTCCACACGTACGCGTCGAGGTGAAGCTACGTGTCCACACGAAAGAAATCTCGAGACTTGATCTAGTGATTTGTTTTAGAACTGTGTTCATTGGAGACTATTCACAGCCCGCGAGGACAGGGGCGCAAGTGCGCAGCCAGAAATTTAGTCTAGGGAGCAGGGGCGCAGCTAGGAATCAAGGCTGGGGGGGGTTTAGGCCAACTAATACTTACGGGTGTGGGGGTATTGCATACCCACCAGGGTAGGCAGGAGTTGCGGGGGCCCTCCTCCAGAAAATTTTAAGATTAATGGTTAAAAATGACTAGTTTTACCGCTTTATGAGAGATATTTGATTAATCCTAACACTATATTATAAGTAATACTAATCCATTACGTAAAATGGATGAAACTTAAAAATTTCTCTGAGCTCTGGAGAGGGTTTTATCCCCCATAAATCGCTGCGCCACTGCTAGGGAGGGCTTCGGGCGTAACTAATACTGAAGGGTCTGGGGGGTGTGGAATGCCCGCCAGGGTAAGCGGGAAGTACGCAGTAGCGGATACAGATAAAACTCAAGGGGTGGGGGTGCAAAAGATACCTTGACTTACCTTTACTTTTATCGTAATAAAAATAATCAAGTCAAATGCAAAATTTAAGAAGGTTTTAATTATAGTGTTTATGTAAAAATACAAGACAATGCCATCTTATGATATAAAAAAATTAAAATTGTGGTTCTGCAATGTTTGGCACTATGGGTGGCCCGACAAGGGGGTTGGGCGCCCCCTGCCCCCCCCCATCTGTATCCGCCACTGGAAGTACGTGAACCCTTCCCCAGAAATTTTTTAAGATAAATGGTTCAAAATGGTGAGTTTTACGGCTGTGTGATTAGTTCGATGTTTTGTTTTGAGTCATCGTCCCCCTAATATTAGTTACAAAATTTGTCATATTGAATATTTTTATTAAAAAATCTCTAAACACTGGGGGGGTTTGGGTTTAATGCCCAAACCCCCCCCCCTTGCTGCGCCACTGACCGAGAGTTCTTCGAGACTCGAGTCTCGTCAACAACAACATGTCAATTGAAGGAAAATTATGTCGCTAACAGTATTAGGAGAGCTGAGAACACTCTCAGAAGAACGAAATAGGGTGGTTTCCTATTTTTTTATTGCCTAAATCGAAAGATTATTATTCGAAGAGTACGTATTTCACGCTTTTAGATTTTTACATGACGATATCTATTTTTCGCGATTAAATGAAAAGTGAAAATTTTCAAGCGGGTAAGTATGAATGCTGGGAAAACTCCGTGTGACATCGTTCTGGTTCCCGCTGCCGCAAGTGAGGTGACCTTGGGGCGAGGCTCTGAGCACTGATACGACGCAGGATTCTAGCAGGTAGCAGAGTACCCTGCTAGCAGGTAGCGCTTGGCTTAAATGAGGATTAGTAATACCTTATCAAAGGAAGAAAACTTTCCGACCTTAGCCGGTTTTAATAGGTGATTATTAAGAGATGATTCCCTGAGCTCTGTGCCTCATGCATGCATTGGTAACCTCAGACGATGTAAAACTCCTATCTACTCTTATAGAAACTAGGTCCCTGTGACGTCACGTGGAGTGGCATCGCTTGGGCGCCAATCTGGCCTTTTTCAAATGAGGATAAAATTTTCGGTATTTCTAAAACCAAATAATTTGTATATTATGAATACACTAATGTTGGGTAAGGAACCGCAATCAATGCATTTCGTTTTCTTTGATGAAGGAAACTACCCTATTCTGAGACTTAGTCTCAGCAGTTGGGAATTATACGTGTCCACTGGCGGGGCTGGAAACAGGAGTTTTGTCAAGGGGCTGGCAAAGATCAGCTTGCCGACCCCCCTTCCCTGATACCTTCTCACTCCCTCCGACCCCCTCTCCCCACCACAAATATTTATACATCCGTGAGCTATTTTTTTGAGATGCGGTGGTTGAAAAAACACACCCTTTGCAGGCTGTTAAGAAGGTTTATTAATATTATTGTTTAAAAATTTATAATTACCCTTTTATAATTTTATATTAATAATAATTGTTAAATAATAATATAATTGAAAAATTAAATAACTTTTAAAAATAAACTTTAAAAATTTTCCGCCCCCTGAAATCTGCAACCCGAAGAACGTGGCCTCTGCCCCGCCCTAGTTCCAGGACTGTCCCATGGCAACAGTTGAAGTCTCTGAAACTTCTTATCGCACGTTGTCTCCGAGAATGGAACAGGGAATAACATATAAACACCACCCTACCACAGTGGCACAGCAAGGGGGGGGTTTTGGGGGATAAAAACCCCCCCAGAGCTCAGAGAAATTTTTACGTTTAATACATTTTCCTTCATTAGATTGATATTACTAAGAGAATAGCGTAATGATTAATAAAGCATCCCTCAGAAAGCCGTAAAACTCACCATTTTGAACCATTTACATTATAATTCTGCAATTTACTAATCTAGCACCTACCGCTTATCCTGGTGGGTATTCCATACCCCCACACACCCTGGTATTAGGTGCACCTAAACCTCCCCCAGCCTTAATTCCTGGCTGCGCCCCTGCCCTACCAAACCCGAGCACTCATTACAACTAGTATGAATACCCAATGAAAATTTCCAATCCTACCTACTGAAAAGAAAACCATTAGTATAAGCCACCTCAGGAGGGAAACCTTGCGTGTGGGACTAGAGGCAATGCCTCCAGGCTTTGGGAGGAATGAGAAGCTGCTGCGAAAGAGGCTGTTATGTCCCCCATGCCACGTTATGCCTCCACCCTTCCCTCCTCCCTCACCTCCAAAAATACCCATCCACACATTGCGGTTTTTCCCATCTCACCCCAATCACCACCATTGGCCAAGACCTCCACGACTGAGCTCACCAGGCTCAAAAATGGTACAGTGCATCAAAAGTAGTCGACTCATTAAGTTCTTTGAAAAAATGGATAATTACAATTCTGTCAACAGTAGATAATTTTGAAAGAATGTTTTTATACGCCTGCACTTTCTGTGAACTCTGTGATATCACTCTAAACCTCTATTAACATATGTTTGGAATTGCAGGTCATTGGGTACTATTTTGAAACCATACTCTTTCTCTTCGTTGGAGTAGGTAGAGTGAGAGTTGTGTATTGTGCATTGAGAGAAGCTGTATGCTTGTTGAGAGCGTTGGCCCCACAAAGTAAGAGGTACATTTCAAAAAGGCTTAGAGGTTGGAGGAAGAGTTCTCGGGTTCCCATTCATCCTCAAGATAATGGCAGACTTAGCCTTCGAAACATCGGTGCTGAAAAACCCTTGGACCCGGCTGAAAACCCGAGAACTCTTCCTCCAGTCTATTTGCCGGGAAAACCTTAGCAGGGGCGCCGACTTATAAAAAATATTGGGGGGGCCCATATCGGAGGTCTTGCCCCAGAAAGAGGTTTAATTGAAAGTGTGTCGCAGCACCGAAACACTACCATGATTCACAACACTTGATTGAGTTAACCTGCTTAACCTTGTAATTATTTGTTTCAACACTCATTGTTGAATTTATTTTAAAAGGTAACATTCGTCAAGCATGGGAAATAAAAATCAATATATTTTTGTGATTTCACAAGGCATAATATAACTTAATTATTTTCTTGAATTATTGAGGGGGCTCCGCCCCCCCAAACGAATTTTTGAGGGGGCTCGGGCCCCCTCAGGCCCCATGGAGTCGGCGCCACTGAACCTTAGATCCTTCAGGCTTAGAGATTGACTTCCCCCTAGTAAATGCATCATACAGGTGGAGTCGCTCCTATAGAAATATCTTAGAATGTGGCCGGAATCGAATAATGTTTTTTATCTATGTATGTCTATTTTTTGCTTAAATAATTTGGTGTCTCTGTTTATTGGGAACCTTGCACAATTTGTTCACTTGTTTGACATATCTTATTTCCTCAATTTGAGATTTTCCCATGCATGAGTAGATGCGTAACTGTGGTCACTTTGTCTCTCTTTTTCTATCTCTCATTAATTGGTTTCTTTGGAATCGTTTCCCATGAATGAGTTGTTTAAGGTGAACACTTTAATAAATGCCTTCCTCATGAGATAGGAATAGTTCCTGACGGATTATTCAATTTTTTCTTGGCAGAATAATTTTTGTTGCAGTTTGAGTGACATTTGGTGTCCCTCAAGGGAGCATAATTGGCCTATATTTGATTATTAAATGTGTATAAATGACTTCTTATCCTTATGTTGGCATTAAAATATATTTTTATTTACTGGCAATGCTTTTGTCTATTGCTAAATCAGTGAACACTATGAGTTAGAAATTCTCTCATGGGACCTAATTTTCATCCATGTATGGAGCCAAGAGTGGGGAATATGTCTCTATCCCAGCAAATAAAGGAAAGTACATTTGTTGCATCGCAGTTGCATGTCCTACCATCTTCATGTAAATGTTGTAGATGAGGACTAATAAAAGCATCAGATGAAGTCAAACATCTGGGAGTAACGATAACTTCAAACGTATCATTGGGAACACATAAGTACATAATATTTGTGGCAGAGCCTTGGAGAGAATAGGATTTGTCAGTCGTGTTGTGTGGGAACGTTTTTAAATTAAGCGGTGAACGAGAGGTGCTACTTTGCACTCATTCAGGCCACACCAAGAATCAGGATTGGATCCATGATAGGGTCAAGGGGAGGTGAACGGGGAGTAACCTCCCAGCAGCAGTGAGGGTATGAACAAAATTGCCATTCTATCTACTGAATATTGGATAGGTACCTATATAAAATTATAATAAATAAAATAGGTACCTAAATATAATCGCCGGCCTCGGTGGCGGCGGGGTAAAGTCCTCGCCTTCCAAACCGTAGGTCGTGGGTTCGAATCCCGCCTGGGTAGGTGATCCCTATCCAGGGCATGGATGTTTGTGTTGTACTTTGTTAATATTGGAAATCCTCATTGTAAGAGGCCGTCATGTGCTGTTTACGAGGAATTGGATAATAAATAAATAAGGGGTTGGGGTGCTGTAGCCTATCTCTGAATCTGCCACTGGATTGTAAAATACCAAAAGCACATAAAATATGCCCTAAGTTTAGGACTAATTTGTATTTCAATTCGTTAGAGTAGGTAAACGTATTAGGAAATATAACAAAATAATTTTGTACAAAGTGGCAACCCTAAAAAATTTTGATTTTATCTAGTGTGTTTTGACCCAATAGGGAGGCTGTAGCACCCTTACCCCATATATCCGCCACTTCTTAGAATACGTATTGAGCATATGGTATCTGATGCAGAGAGACTTAATCCATGAACTTAATAAAATATAAAGGGAAGCTGTGCAATTCATCAAAACTGCCTCAAACCAACAGAGAGCATGACTCAGCTTTTACATGAATTATACTGGGAGCTGCTACAGACTCTGAGACTATGTGTTAGGCCTAAATTGCTTGAAGTACATATTAAGAAGAGCTATTTCCAGTGTGACACGGAGAACTTACGTAAATTCTGGAACCTCACTTTTTTCCAGGTCCTACAGGAAAGTTAAAATAAAAAAGATATTTCGCCTAACTGGTCGGTATTGGAGCTTGTTTTCCCCTACGAAAAATATAAGACTATATTTCATAAATACTGGTGGAACTCAGTGATCAAATACATTCAGTGCACATCTTCTCTTTTATTTTTTTCTAATGACTGGTGTCCTAACAGGCCTACTGGGTAGTATGCAAATTTAGATAAGGAAAAGGAAAAATGAAAGAAGTCCGTCTTATTCTACAATATTTATTGCAGTTGTTTTGCAAAACACTGGCTTGATAGCCGAAAATTGAGCTCTTGTCTTTGATTAATTAATGGAGATGAGGCACCATGGTAAATAAATATGTACATCTTATTTACCTGAGAAGACTAGATTAGTTGATTTAAAATATTATTCACATTATATTTCCTAGCTGACATTTGGGTATGGCATTTACACTTTTCAGATTAATCATCTCAATAAATTGCATTAATGTGTTGTCAAGTAGGTATTCCACCTTTAAAATACAGTGGATAATGAAGATAAAAATGTACATGCATACAGATAAATTACAAATGCACTTTTGAGATTCATTTCAAAAATACATGGACAAACGTAAATCTATTGGCAGACAACATTTTAAAATGTCGTTTGTGTCAAAATGGCAGTCTCAATTTTCTCTTTTGATTCTCTCTATTTACATGGCTTACATGGAGATACCAAAAATCACATTCATTCCAAAAAAATATTAAAATACATCAGTCAGCTGCATATTATACAGCCTCAACAGTAAACAACAAAGGACGATGAAACAAAATCGCTCCCTCCTGTAATATAGTCTCTTACTTGCGATGCTTAAAATTAATTTAGCTAAAACTAATGAACAATCACTAACCTTCTCTGGCAATGCATACATTTTAACAATAAAAGGTAACCACTGCACCATTTGCTTTGAAATATTTCAACCAAGAGGACATCTCTCTATCACACTTGTACCCATTGTCAGGTATTATGCTATTTTCCAAAATGACTTGTGTAGTAATTATATAGGAAACTTTGGCCATCACTTTGTGGAAGTCTGTAGCACTTGAAAAATAGCCTTAGAAATGGATCATGGGAGTAACCTTAATCTCTCTTGAACTCCTCCTCCTCCTCCTATTTCGGTGCACTGCATAAGGTTTCTCCCCAGCTTAGGCAATTGTTAGTCCCATGAAAATGACACGGAAGTGCTGAAACTGGTTGGATAGTAAAATCACCAAGGAAAAGTAAAAAGTCCATTTTTTTAAAGCTGCGTAGTAATGCTTACTCTCATGAGAGTCTCAGAAATCCCCTTTTGGCAATGCTGGGTCTTGTTCTTCGGACAGTTTCATCATGCTGCTAAGCTAACAATTCGATTAAACACAATACTCTCTTTAGTTTTCTACAGTGATGACGACACAGAACAGTCGGGCTAGCATTTGGTTGTGGCATGAAGACTTGAGATAAAAAAGATCACAATTTTATCTAGGTATTAATTAGGGCTATTAGTTATGAGTGCAATGAAAGATTCATTGTTGTGATTGAAAATTAGCTTGATAAGAGAGATGCAGCAGCAAATTTTTAGCCAATTTTACCTCTCCATCAAAGTACAAATTCTACTTTGAGTGGAGAGGTTTAAAAAAATTGCCTTAACATTGGACTTCATCTTACTTACCAAACTCTAAATTAGTCTTATGATCAATCACAGAAGTTAAATTGAATATCATCGCAGCCCAGCCTTGAGGTATTTTTTTTTATGTGTCCTGACATTGAATGATAGAGCATGTCCCTGCTTACATTTTGCTGCTAATTACAAAACTTAATTTGGAGATCATCAAATTTAAAGAACAACTAATGAAGTTCATTCTTAATCAATTTGTAACTGAATCCATAAAGGAAATTATTGATTTATCATACACATAGCTGAACTTGGTCAGCATAGCAAAATACCTACATCAGAAATCTCCCTTGATAATCACCCTACATATGTACTTGAAATGTGCCTATCATAAATAATTGGCCAGGATGTTTAATATTTGAACTTATGAGAACTCTCGCGTCATTATGTCAAGTTATTCCAAAATTACGATAAGTGCTAGTTTAAAATGCATTTAGATATACTAATTTCAACTGTGAAACTAAAAGAATTAATCCTATTTATCTTCTTAGCTGTTTCACAAAATAAAATGTATATTGCGACCGGTTTCGATACAGCGTATCATCATCTGGCCAGATGATGATACGCTGTATCGAAACCGGTCGCAATATACATTTTATTTTGTGAAACAGCTAAGTCTTTTCTTAACCTTTGTGCATCATGAAGGAGTTTCACCATGTTACGCCAACCACCATCGCATCGCATTTTTCTATTTATCTTCCTTTTCAATTGAAGTTGAGTTTAATGACTTGTACAGAGTTCCATACTTGCTATTAGTTAAGGAAAATTTTCTGAAGGTTCTTGCACACACAAGATTCACTCTGGACGAAGCTAACAGAGTAATTAGATGTACGTACTGAGTGAAGGCTAATGTTTTTAAGATCTCTTTTGGAGGTCTATATATATATATATATATGCAAATATGTACCTAGTTTAATTATGCCGTATGGGATAGAACATCTATCGGAATTACTCATTTTATGTATTATTCTATTCCTACTGACCCTGTATTTGGAATGCATGATTTGTTTGTAATATTTCACAATAATAATAATAATAATAATGATGGGCGCATCATATGATGATGGTACGCCACACCGCTTATCGGTTGGCAACACATTTTTAAAAATGCCCTTAGGTTGAGAACACAAGTCACATTAACAACACTGACAAATAGTTTGCAATAGTCATGGCAAATATAAAAATGGTGCTTCAAGATCTTTCAACTTTATAAAAGGCATAAATATTTAAATAGAATGTTATGTATAAAATGATAACCCACTGAACAACATTATTCATTCAACACCAAGGTGAAAATTTTACTATTGGAGGCATGTTTGCATCAGTAAAATTCTCTCAAGCCATAAGCCATAATATTTATGACATTTATGCTATGTTTATTTTTCCTTCCCATTCAAGTTGCTTGATAGTGACGTGACAATCAAGCTAAGGAAATAGATGCTCTCCATTCAGAATCAAAAGAGAAAGCAAATCTTATCACTTTTTCCTTTCCATTCTGATTTTCTGCACAAAACACAACACTGGGCTCTTAAGGGAAAGAAAATAGGAACATTTGAATGCTGAATGCAGGTGTGTTTAGACGACCTCACTCATTTTGATTCTGTTCATGAAGACGAGGTAAAAATTCATCATTTATGATGACTTGGTCACTTTCACAGCCATAATTGAATTAACTTAGTTTAGTTGCAATTACATCTCTGGAAAGAAAGTCTATGCTATTTGATCTACAACATTTTAACATGAAATTTCATGGGAACTGAATGGAATTGACTCAGGAATTTTTTTAGACACATCCATCGAATCCATAGTTTTCATTTTCTTGAAGTGTTGAATGAAAACAAAGACTATACACTATTTTTCATTTTTAGTCCAACCAATAAATTAATAACAAAAATTGAAAAATCAGCCAGAGTTTTGATAACAGCTTACATTTCATACGTAGGATACACATAAAATTCTTCATTAGCTGCCATGGTATCGGTAATTCCATCCGTGGCATACGTAGCACCTTAGTAAAATTTTGCACACAAGCTATTCATTACCTGTCCAACGCAACCATTCTCCCATTCACCCTCGCATCGAAGCACACTTGCACAATGGACACAAATCACTCTTAATTTCCTCAATAAAATTTGAGAAAGGAATCGACGTCAACTCTCATGCTTGCACACTATACACCTACTTTGTATGTACATGTCTTTCATTGCAAAAGAAATTCTTGAGAGGGCTATCACTGCTCCCGTATTGTTTGTGCGATAGTCTTTATTGGCTGCGATAGTCTCTATTGGAGGTTGAAACCCTCACTCTGGGGAGAACGAAGGGTGAGGGGGGGTCCTCATAAAATGCTCGTATTTGACATCGACTCGTTCCTGGGGTCGACCAGCTTCCCGCCGCTGGCCCCCACTGCTCCCCCCCCTCCCCCTGTCCGTTGCAGAGTCACGTACTTTGAGAGGCTCACGGGCACACTGTTGGACGAGGAGGACGAAGGCATCGCCCTGATCCCACCGCCGTTTCCTCCACCCAGGAGCGGCTCGTGCACGCAGCCATTGTCGAGCAGCTGAGCGAGCGTGGGCTGCTGCGGTTCCAAGTCGAGGGAGATGCCTCCGCAGTCGTCCATCTCAAGGAGGTGCGAGTCGTGCGTGAAGAAGGGCTGGGAGGAGTTTCCCCCGGAGAGGGAACGATGGCGCATCATGTCGTTCGGCGTGGACGGCACGCCCGTCGTTGTCGTCATCGACATGGAGCACTTCCTGATTCGCTGTGGCAGGTGGATCTCGAGCTGGTCCGAGTCCTCCATCTGCACAGAGGCGAGGGGCACGTCCAGGCACGGCGAGATGAGGCGTGGGTTGTTGGCCAGGAAGTCGACTATCTCGGAGGCTTGCGGCCTCTTCTTCACCTCCAGGTTCCAGCAAGATCGGAGCAAGGCTTCCCTGCGTGCAAAGAGAGGTCGTGAATTTATTTTATTTTTGAACTTGATTTGTTTGAACGCTTGATTGACATACCCTTGGCTATTTGAGAAAATTTTGAGAAGAATTTGAGAAAAGAATGACAATATATTTTTATGCATAATACTTTTTTATTTCCCCATTTATTTTTTATCTGTGTGAAGAATATGCATAGCTGTACTAAATTAGAGGAGGTGCCTAAGGGAGTGCATACCCAGGTAATATTAAGCTGTTAGGCTTTTTTAGATAAAATAATTTATCAAAAATGCTAGAAATGATGATTTTTTACATAAATCTTACATGAATTATGGAATGTCAACAAAATTTGGAGCTGCAGGGTGGACCTTTTCATACCCAAGACCCAGATTAGGAAGGCTACGTTTTTTTTTAATTCCTAGGGATTTCCTGACCCAAAATATTTTTAGTAGGGCAAAAAAATTATTTCCAAGTATAAACTGTGAATATTTGGATCCGAGCCTACACTCTAGCCATCATCACATCACATTGATTCCCCTCTGATCAGGTGAGGTCCACACATTGCTGTCATTAAAATGGGTTAAAGGAATTTGTGACTTACAGCTGAGGCTTCACTCCATTTGGTATGGTGAGCGTGTTTCCTGCTTTGACGTGCTCTAACACCTGGTTGTTGCTGAGGCCTTGGAATGGGAAGCTGCCAAAGGTGATCAGCTCGTAGAGGAACACGCCGTACGACCATACGTCAGACATTGGCGTGAATATGCCCAGTCCAAGGCTCTCTGGTGCCATCCATCTAACGGGGAGCATTCCTGAAAGCACATGTCCTGAATATATCAATTTCTCAGACTGTTTTGGCTTTGAGACTCATTCAGGAATATGAGGTAGTTATGGGACTGTTTGGGATGTTGGGCTATATCATTTGAGTACAGAATTCATTTTTTGCAATTCAATTTTGCAATTGCAGAATTCAATACTCAGCAATCAGTTCTAATGCAAGGGCAATGACATGTTTTTCAGGTTAATAATGAAAACTTTACTGATTCACAAAACAATTAATTAAATTTCACATTAATACTGCACATAGTTTCACTAACAGTATTTGAGTAAACTTTACATGATTTGTCTTTATCTAATATAAAATACAGTTGTGATGTTGATGTTTCACCTTGTAGAATGGAAAGAATTCAGCAGAGTGTGACTGTGTCTATACATTTATAGATAAATATGGCATTTTTGGTCCAAGCTTAGTTATACTAGTTTCTTTCTGAGTTAGTTACAATGTATTTTCGACAGTCATCAAAAGAAATTATGAATGATTTTGTAAATCAAGTAATTGGATGCCTTATATGAATTGGATGCAATTCAAAGGGAAACCCTGTGACTGTATAAGTAAACTCCAAACATTCGCAACTACACACCTTTTCTGTTGAATTTGTAGTAATCATTTTCATACATTGGCCTCGTCATGCCAAAGTCGCCAATTTTCACCACCCTGGATGTGTTAATGAGGCAGTTCCTGGAAGCAATATCCCTGAAATACCAGAAAGTGGAATATGAAGGAGATATTCATGATTTTATTCTTCTTTTGCATTTAAAATTGAACTGCATAGGGAAATAAAATATATAGTAGGTGATTGGTACCTGTGCACATATTTTAACTCGGCCAAATAGCTAAGCCCTCTTGCTACGTCCAGTGCCATATTTGTGAGCTTCTTACTTGATATTTCATCTGATTCTTCGGCATTTTTCTCATTCACCAGGTGACGTCGTGCCAGAAGGAAGGTTTTCAGGTCGCCTGCGTAAGAAAAAAAGGCACTGTTAAAACAGTTGTAGATCCATCACACACTCCTATCTCATTCATTGTTGAGATCTGTATTCAGTTTTGATAAGCAAGTAGGCATTTACCGTATAGCATGAATTCCATCACTGTGTACACAGGTTCGCTTTTGGTGCAGACACCAAGGAGCTTGACAATGTTCTTGTGGTCAAATCTCTTCATCACTTCTGCTTCACTCAAGAAATCAAGCTTTTCTTCAGTGTTGGATCCCACTTTGAGTGTTTTAACTGCAACAGCCATCTGAAAAATGACAGCATGATTCAATACTCTTATTCACAGAAGTATTATGGGAAGAATTGTGTACAAACTGATGTTTGTATCATATTTTTCTCTTATTTATTTATTTCAGGCATTTTTCACCACAAAAGTTTTGTGGGGATAGGTGATGGTAAAGTTCACCCCAGTCTAAGCCAGAGGAGTATAAAATCCGCACATTTAAGCATGGGTGCAGCAGCATCCCTAATTGAGGGGATGATCATTGGAAAATCTATGTAAGACAGCTAAGCAGGTGGGTGGGGGAAGAAGCCAGTGGCGCAGCGAGGGGGGTTTTGGGGGTTAAAACCCCCCCCCCCCCAGAGCTCAGAGAAATATTTAAGTTAAATCCATTTTACGTAATTGGATTGATATTACTAATAGAATAGTGTAAGGATTAATAAAATATCCCTCAGAAACTTGTAAAACTGAACATTTTGAACCGTTTATCTTAAAATTCCGCAAGTTATTCATCTCGCATCTACCACTTATCCTGGTGGGTATTCCATACCTCCACACACCCCGGTATTAGTTGCACCTAAACCCCCCCCCCCCCCAGCCTTAATTCCTGGCTGCGCCCCTGGAAGAAGCCACAAATTAATTTTTATTAGCTAGCAAATGGAAACACTTTTTGAAGAGGACATGTTTGTTGGGCTTAGGGGGGAGTCACTTTTAGCTCATCAACACCGTCAACTGGTTTTCTACCCACTAGCAGATCCCAAACACCAAAGTTTTCTCCACCTCCACCTATTCACACCTTTGCACCATCGCACAACTTCTTTCCAGAAATCTTTCCAGGTTGTTGGGTCAAATTTCTGGAACGAGTTGCCTAAAAATGTGAAAGAAATTCGGTCTCTGAAATTATTTAAGTCAAAGGTCTATAGCTTATTGCTTACCGCCACGCTGTAATTTTGATTGTAAATTGTATGTCTTACCGTTGTATACATTGTATAAAACTTGTATCATTGATTGGATATTGTATAATATTTTTTTTCTTTTTCTCTATTACTGCTCACAATGAGTAATTGAGCAAATATATTGAAGTATGTATATATGCTTTGTAAATTGTTTTGTTCTTAGAGGACATCAGTCCTAGAATAATAAATAATCTTTCTATCTATCTATCTATTCAATGCTTCCTCCTTGGTTTCCTTAAACCTTCTTTTAACTGTGTTACAGTTGGCATAATGTCATAAAATCATTTTTATGGTCTCCTCATTTTCTGTTATTAATCAATTTAAAGGCCAATTTTGGCTATTCTCGAATATATGAATAAATTAAAATCAATGACGAAATTTCATTCATTTTGGCTATTGGTGGGAGGGGTGCTTGGAAGATGAGATAATCAATCACTCACCCATCCCCTCTCGTCAAAGTCAGCCTCTCCTCCATAGACGGTTCCAAAGGCTCCCTCACCCAGCTTCCGGTTGATGACCACTCGGTCTCTGGGGATCTCCCACTTGTCCAGCGAGTGCATGCTCGAATTAGACAGAATGTCCAGACCCAGCGACTTCATGTACTTCTGCTGCATCTGCACCTTCCTCTCATACCTGCATCACCATCATAGATAGATACCACAACAATCATTAGCACTAATGAATATGTACAATACATATGTCCCTATACATAATACCTGAGCATATTTTTTAAAAGAATTTTCACTGGGCAATACAAACTGCTTTTTCATATTTTTTCTCTGTCTACTCAGTGTTTTAGGTTTAGTATTATATGCACGTCATCCGTATAACCTGGGTGTAATGCTTCCTGAATTCAGGTAAAAACATTTAGAACAAGAGTTTTGCCCTTTTCAGATGGCACCAAGTACTGTCACTGGGCCACAAAATCTTGGCACTAGATGACATTCGTGTCACCTACTTTGTGTGTTATTTTATACATAAGGCACACGAACGGGTTCAGCATCAAATTTGGTGGGATGGGGGGCATGACCTGGGTCCGGAGAGTGTGGAATGCATAGAGATGAACGATCTCCCTTGTAGGATTTTTTTAAAGTACCAATTTGTTTATGCATTACTGACACCAATTTTTTTCGTTTGGAGCCTAAAATTTCATTTGTATTTTTAACTACTGGTTAAATGGAACAGTTTTAGAAATTTAAGAATGCAAAAACTATTAAACTAATAAAAATTTAAATTTTTGATAACTTGGGGGGGGGGGGGGGATTGGTCAGGACCCCAATAACCCCCCTCCCTAAATCCGCCACTGATAAGGTATACAGTGTTAATCCAAGAATAACTGCGAAAAAGTCAGCTGCGTACCTTTACAGATTCGCCCGTACTTTATTCCTCAGAGGACATATCAGAGATTCGAACTAAGATCTCTCTAATTGGTGCCGGGTGTTCTACCATTCGAAATCCAACGGGGAGAGGATATAACTTGGTTTATGCTGTTATGCATACAATGCCACTGGGAGACGTATTTGTGCGCAAAGCGAAACGGCAGTGCGGCTGAAGCATGAACTTTGATCGCAATATGGACATACTTTAAGGAAATGACAAGCCGCAGACTAGAAATGCGAACTAGCCGCACCTTTACGGCGTCACCCGCAAGTGCAGTAACAGTGCGTTAATTCTACCGAAGAAAAATTATTTCCCTTGGGAGGGATTTGAACCTGATCTGTGAAAGTTTTGGCTTTAGCCTTGGGACAGTGGAGCTACGTAAAAAAGCGTTCTGCCTTTTGTATACGTGGCACCATAATCCCATCTTGTCCTCTGAAGCCATCCATGCTGCAAAGGGGGAAAGATTCTCTGGTAGTTCAAACAGTAGACCACCTGGCGCGCATTCGGAAAGTACGGGTTCAAAGCCTGGAAAAAAAGAGAAATTTGGCGATTGATTGGACTGACCTCTGTTTCATGAGGATGAAGGCGGCTCCGATGAGGATGGCGAGGAATCCGAAGCCGATGACGTTGGCCACCACGATGGCCACTTCGCACGACACGTCCAGCAGGTTGGCCAACCCCTCGAGTACGCACACCTTGGGCGGCCTCCGTCCGTCTTCCGGTTTCTCTCCGTTCGGAGTTAACCACACGATCGCCGACATGTTCAACTCCAGCCTATAAAGCGTAAAACAGCTCACAGTTAATCACCAAACTCGTAACAATGGAATGCTGGTCGCTATGCACGGGAGCAGTTGAAGCCAAGCTGAAGCGCGTTCTGGCCCTCCAGACATGGCCGACCCCCATGTGTTTGAACTGAGGAAATGAGCGAAATTCTAATGCGAGGATGTTCTGTGCATAAACTTGTCTTGATGATTAAATTTTTTGATTGTCATTGCTACCATATGTATCGGATGGCAACCCCCCAAAAGAATGTCCTTCTGGGGTACCAACTTTCATTGTTATAGCTGATGCCATTGCATGCTATGAAATAAATGAATTAAATAGTCATGTTCTATTTGAGGTGCAAAAACTTTCGCTGTTAATTTACCTTCAAAGTCCCAATCTCATCTAAATTATGTGAGCTGAGAAATAATTGGCTCTCACCTTCCGTCGACGAATTCTCCGGAGCGCATGCGCGTGGCGTTAGGGTAGAAGGATCCGATGATTCGCGTGGACCCGTTGAGCCACTGCATGACGTTGATGACGGAGATTCGAGAGGGCCCCGAGGCGAAGTTGATGCGTCCGGACACGCCGTTGAAATCCACCTGGTTGATGTACTCCACGAAGCGCCTGCAATGGACAACCCAACAGTTCAGTCAATGAAAATATATTGCGCGTTCGTGGCCCCAAACGGATAACTTCGAATAGAGGTAAATAATCATCACGTAAGAGAATCGGTAGTGCAGGTGTGGACGATATACCGTGAAATATAACTGTATATTTAAATGTGTAGGGAATCCGAGAAAGACTTTTGATTATTGGCGATAAATGATTGTCCGTTATGTACCGGGCCCGATAATTTTTCGGCACATGTTAAAATGCCCTCACGATAAAATATCACGATGTATTGTCCCATAGAAATATCGGGTCCGACAGAAATCTGCTTTCTATAAAAAAATCACGATGGAAATGAAGTTAATGAACTATGAAATAACAAGACAATTAATTGTTTTGGGAAAAATACGAAAAAAAGTTTTGATGTTTGGCGATAAATGGTTGTCCGATATGTATCAGGCCCAGTAGTTTTGTCGGCGCTGATTGAAGTAGCCTCTCGATAAAATATTACTAGCCGATGATGACAAATATCGTGATAAAATATCATGATCTGTGTCATCCCATAAAAAATATCGGGCCAGATAAAAAAAATATTAACCTATAAAACAAATTTATCATATTCCACCATCTTTTTTTAGCAAAACAGCTTCCCGACGACCTATCTAGTGTAATTCTAAGTGCCATACTAGCATGAAATGTTATTCCTAGGGATACTGATGTTCATATTTTCGCCATAGGAGAGTTCCACCCGTCTGGGTACTCCCCCAACACATCGTCCTGGCACGCCCCTGTGAACAACTGTATAATTAATAACTTAAAAAAAATTAATAATTAACAACAACTATTTGTATTGATGAAAGTCAATTTAATCCGGCGATTGCATTTAGGAAGGTGGGAGGAGATTGACGAAAGTTCCTGATCTCTAGTCTCCAAGTAGGGTAGTGTCCTTCGTCAAAGAAAACGAAAGGCATTGATTGCGATTCGTTGCCCACAATTAGTGTATTCATAATATACAAATTATTTGGTTTTACAAATCCCAGTTCAGACGAATGGCAATGGTCAATTTTAACCTCATTTGAAAAAGGCCAAATTGGCGCCCATGCGATGCCACTCCACCTGAAGTCACAGGGACCTAGTTTCTACACGAGTAGATAGGAGTTTTATATCCTCTGAGGTTACCATTGCATGCATGAGGCACAGAGCTCAGGGAAACATTTCTTAATAATCACGTATTAAAACTGGCTTAGGCCGGAAAGTTTTCTTCGTTTGATAAGGTATTAATAATCCTTTTTTAAGCCAAGCGCTACTAGCTTGCAGGGTACTCTGCTACCTGCTAGCATCCTGCATCGTATCAGCGCTCAAAGCCTCGCCCCAAGGTCATCTCACTTGCGGCAGCGGGAACCAGAACGGCGTCACACGGAGTTTTCCCAGCATTCATACTTATGTAACCCGTCGCGTTTTCGCGCGCTTGAAAATTTTCACTTTTCATTTAATCGCGAAAAATAGATATCGTCATTTAAAAATCTAAAAGCGTGAAATACGTACTCCAGGAGAAATAATCTTTCGATTTAGGCAATAAAAAATAATGAGAAACCACCCTATAGTGCAGGGCATAGATATACTCTGTGTAGCGGCGGTAGGTACTCACTTGGCCGTTTCGTCCGAGTGCAGGTCGGCTCCGTACGCCTGGTTCTCCGAGATGAGTGCGCTCAGCGCGAGTGCGTACGTCCACACGGCGTCGTACGCGTATCCCGCGTAGTTCGACTCGGTCATGTTCCTCTTGGCGCATTTGGCGCGATAGCGGCGCCGCCACTCGCCCACCGTGATGTTCTCCTGCATGACGTCACTCTCGCTCGCGAAGTACGAGTGCGTCATCGACAGGTGGCCGTCGATCGCCTGAAATGCAACGTAACAATATTTCATATATATATATAATTAAATAAAACATGCGCACCTGATTAGGTTTTTAGCGATATAAGCTTTTAGCTTCTTTTCGCAGTTTTTTCACGCCCCCCTTCTTGTGTGGTCGTTTTCCTGCAGTGGGTTTTTTCGCTGAAGAATATTACACCCTTATCCTAATGTTTTTTCCCACAAACAGAAATCTTTTTTACACAAAATTTTCAGATATAGTTTTATATATTGTTGACATTTCACAAACAGTGTATATTGTATATTCTTTATATTGAAAACGTTTGTCTACCATTTTTTAATATGCTTGCATTGACGTTATCGAGGGGTTAGATGGAAGAGGGGATTTTTTAGTCTCAACCTCGCCCGAATAAAGGCATTTTATTATTATTATTATATAATGGAGTTGTTTTCTTTTGATGAGTTGAAATTGCAATTCATGATAAGGATTTTTGGAAATGGAAGGCAAATATACGTCATCACGTGCGAAAAATCTTCCCCAATTAAGCTATTCTCTCGTGGGTAAGTTCAGATTAAGAAAACGCCAAAGTCTCCGCCCTTTTTTTCATGAGCTAATGACGTAATTAGAGACCTGGTTCATTCACTCGTTCAGGGAGAACCTTTCATTGCAGTGGCGTAACTAGGAACATGCTTTGGGGCGGTGTGGGGGGGGGGGGGGGGGGGGGATGAGACGGCTTGGGGTGGCGACCCCCCACCCCAGATAAAGAGAGATTCGGAAATTTTTGAAAAATGGCATGCCTGGAAGTACGTTTTACATCATTTTGGCTCTTAAAATTTAACTTTAAGCAGATGCAGTTATTAAATGCCAAAACTAGGCAATAGTTTTAAATAATTTCTTTTTCTTTCTCTCAGGCTTTGGGGGATCAATCCCCTTATCACCCCCCATAGTTACGCCACTGTTTCATTGAATAGTAAAGTAAGTGGTAAAATGGAAGCTCGATTCATGAAACCACTTACAATTAGAGTGTATTTTAAAATGGATATGAAAAACGTCTGCAGCGCGGTGAGGATGGTAGACCAATCAGAGAAACAATCTCGGTTAACAGCCATAATTATAGTTTCATCCCTGGTGAAATATGGATCGGTCTGCCCTCAACGACGCAACTTCGGTAAATTCCTTAAAGTGCGTGGTGGATGACGTAAAATTTACAGGCCGACTGGAGAGTATTTCATTGTAATATTCGTGAAATTGTTATTTTTAACGAGTTGGCGAATGTTTCGCGTAACTAGCAACCGTATGAGTGACGTCAATGGTTTGGGCTGATCAAATGCTACAGCGGTGATGTATACCATAATGTAGTGCAGTGGCGCAGCGAGGGGGGGGGTTTGGGGGATAAACCCCCCCCCCCCCAGAGCTCAGAGAAATTTTTAAGTTTAATCCATTTTACTTAATTGGATTAATATTGCTTATAGAATAGTGTGAGGATTAATAAAATATCCCTCATAAGGCCGTAAAGCTCACCATTTTGAACCATTTATCTTTTTTTTTCCGGCGGAAGGCCTCCGCACCTCCCGCTTACCCTGGCGGGTATGCAATACCTCCAAGCCCCCCCAGTATTAGTTGCGCCTAAATCTCCCCCTAGCCTTAATTCCTGGCTGCGCCCCTGATGTAGTGTATCCGTTTACGTAAGTGTGCTGGTTCTCCAGCATTCTTAACTCACCCGTATCATCTGCTCCTTGGTGCAGAGTGTTATTTCGGGCCCCGCGTCGCCGTGGTCGTGATGCTGCTGTTGATTGCTTTTGCTGTTGTGAAAGTCGGTGTCGTACCACGACGGTGAGAGCCACAGCGGCAGGAACCACACGTATCCGTCGCGGGCCGTCATGTTCTGGTGGTACGCCTCGCACATCACGCTGCGCGCCGCCTTGTCGTTCACGTCCGCGATTATAATGCGCGCGTTCTTGTTCTTCAGGTCGAGCAGGTACTGCAAGGGAGTAAAATACATATATGCATATAGTAGGTAGTTCGCAATACGTAGGGAGGAAGCCTGGAGCTATGGTAAAGCCGTCCGGACTTCAGTGCGGGAGAGAGAGTGTTTGTATATCAATAATAAAGGTCTATTCATGGAACAATCAAGCAGTAAATCATAACTCCACCTTTTTCACGTCCCCTTCTTGCGTGGGCGTTTTCCTGTAGTGGTTTTTTTCTTCAATAAGGACGTAATTCAATATCGTAAGGGCTTTCCCGCTTTTGTTCACATCTTTTTACACTTGGTAATTGTAACTTTGTTCACTTTGAATTTTTGTTGTTGTTTTTTAAGCGTACTTCTATGTGCATTTTGCTTTCATTTGACTGCGTTCAATTTTAAGAGTAACTTGACAAAGTATTCCTCTGATGTGCTAGATAGAAGATTGGACTTTGTCGTCCCAATATCGCCCAATAAAGACGAATTATTTACTATTTTTTATTTGCAATTTTTGATTGTGTTTTACCTGTGACATGGCTGCGTTGGACCTCTCGCGTGGGAACTTCCGGTTCGAGACGAAGTGGATGCTGTTGTTCTGCAGAAGGTCCTGCAGGTGCGAGATGTACTCGGTGTACTTCTGTCCGTCCTCCGTGAGGGCCGCCACTCGAGACCAGCCCAGGGCGTTGAACAGCTTCAGGTACACGTGCCTGAATGTTGGAAGGTCAATCGAACCATGTCAATATCCAATCTAATGTTAAGTGGGCATTAAATAAATTGAAGATTGACAATATAGAAATATTGTAGGGCCCACAGTTGACGGTTGACGCATATGGCGCCCGTGGTATTTACATAATTAACCCGCGAAGCGTTTATTCAGTTTCTTTCGTCGCTTAAGGTTAGTAGTTTCAGTTTTAGCCCAGAAGGTGACAATGGAGCAATTGATTTTTTTGATTTAAATCGTTTTATTTTACTTATAGCAGCAGCGACGATTTAAAGTGAAAATTTTAACAAAAACATGAAATGAGGCCAAATACAATAACAATATAAAAATTAACAAATAATAAACCAGAGGAGAGAGGAAAATATTCAATTAGCTTACACATGGGACAAAGCTTTTACGATGAAATTGTTGCATGATAAGTAATAAGGGACGATGGAGGGATAGAGTAAGTTTAGAAGGGAGAAGAGGCGATGTAAAGTTGAGCGCTTAGTCAGGGATATCCTGGGAAGAAGAGGCAGATGGAGTAGGGAAGACGAGCGATTGGATCCAGTTGGTATTCTACAATTGAGCAAAGGAAGGAGTTCAGGGCAGTCATTAGTCAGTTTTAGGATATTATGAAGTAATTTTAAACCAATTTTAAGCCTAAGGTTCTGTAGGTTAGATAGGGAGAGAGAAGACAGCACAGGATTAGAGGAAATATTGCGTAAAAATTTGACTCTTTGTCTGACTCTTTTGGCAAAGAATTGAGGGATGCAATCAAGGGATTTTTATCGTGGTGGGTCACTTATTGCAGCGATGGACGGGTTTCCAACGATGTAAGAAGGAAGAAAAAGACTTGTTACCTGAATAGCACAGGCGTGGAGGGGTTTCTGTTTAAAAGAAGAATCTACTTACAGCTGAAAATTCTAGCATAGAAGTGAGAAAAAAATTCATCAGATGCTACGTAGGTCATGTGTATGGGAGCGAAGCTTGGACGTTGTCAGGTGCAGAGAAGACAAAAGTGGAAGCATTGGGAATGTGGTGCTATCGTAGAATGATTGCGTAGAAAGACCGATAGGTAAGTGCGGTAAATGAGGAAGTGCGAAGAAAAGTGGGAGAAAGGAGAGGTCTTGTAAAACCGAAGCCGGGAAAACTTAGTTGACCACATAATGAGGCATGATGCGACCTGATGAAAGCAATAGTGGAAGTACAGGTGGAAGCAAAGAAGGGCAAAGGGCGGCCCCGAATGAGTAACATTGGTAAGGTTGTAAAAAATGTAAAAGAGAAGAATTCGTCCCTATGAAAAGGCTAGCGGATAGAAGAGAAAAATGGAGAGTTGCGTCAAAATAAATCTTAGGATTGTTGGCTCACGATGATGAATGACGAGTTTCTCTCTCTCACCTGTACTGTTTGTTCTCGCCGATGGTTCGGAAGAAGTACGGATACTTCTTTCGATCGGAGAAACTGGACCCTTCGGCGCTGTAGCTGATTACGATGGTCTTGAAGTGTCGAGAGACGCCCGCCAGGGGCTCCACAGTGTCCGAGCACGCCGGCCCTGCAACAAAAATAAAAAATATTGTACCAATCCGTTTGTTTGTTGGAAGAATAAATTATTGTAACATTATTATTACTACCGTTAAGTGGGTTTATGCGTGTTTTGCTCATCGTTTACTCACCGAGAATGCCGACAAAGTGCTTGTAGTCGTCGAGGCGCATGTACTCGATGAAGGACTTCATGACAACGTCCGCTTTGCACTGGCCGTCGTACGCGTACAGGTTCAGGTGGTAGTCACGCAACACGGTGTCGTTGTTGTTGATCGCCTCTCTCGCCATGTTTGCAGCTGAAACATTTAAAACACAATCAGCACCTGAGATAATGCAACACAAGAGTGCGGAGCAGGGCCAGTGGCGGTTTTTCAATGCACCCGACCGTTTTTTTCAGAACTGGAAGAACAGTTCGCGTAATATGGAAGAAAAACCGGTGCGCCAGGGAAGTGAATGTAATAAGAGGGCGCTCACGTACCTCTCGGTCTTGAAGAGTTCGAGATTTAGGATTGGAGGAGAATGGAAAAGGTGAAGTGGACTGAGAGGAGGAGGAGGAACGACCAAGGGCTGGACATGATGGGCGAGGAGTGAAAACTTCGAGATGAGATACGGTGGAGACAAGAGGGTGTGGATGGAGCGATTACTGAGCGGGGAGGGTATGTTGAAAACATCGTTAGAGGGTAGAATGTTGGGTACACAAGGGAGAGGAAGGAAGAGAATAGGATTTTCAGAAGGAAAGAAAGGCAGTAGGTGTTAATTGTGAATTTGAGAGGGAAGTCCATTTAGAGAGGGAATACTGCCAGAATGCTTCGTAAATACTCCATGCAAACCAACCTTAATCGGTTTAATACATTTAAAAAAATAAAATAAGTAGAACAGTGTTTGATGCCAAATATTTTGATTAATATGTATTAAGATACTCAGAACATCATTACAAATATTTGAGCTTAATTATCTTTATCCTATCAGACTAAAAGTGGAACAACACTTTAAATGGATCATAATGGAGAAGGTGAAGTAGACGGAAAGGAGGAGGAACGACGAAGTGCTAGTCATGGTGGGTGAGGAGTAAAACCTTCTGGATGAGATACAATGATAGATGTGAACATGACACAGATATGCAGTGTGCAGTATGTTGCAATTGTCTCACCTGTGACGACGCTTCGCGCCGTGTATGTGGTCCCTGAGATGGGGAATATGCCTCCGATGTAGAGCGCAGTCTTCTGCTTGTCGGAGTGCGGCACCCACGCCTTCCACACCCGAGTGTTCTGCCGCAGCCAGCCGCACGCCAGCTGCCGCACCTCTCCGTCCTCTCCGCCACCGCGATGATTGTTGAGGCTCTCCAACAGACCCCGATACTGGCTGCTCGTGAAGCGTACGCGATGGATCGCCTGCAGTATTGAGTTTTTTTTTAGCACAGGTTTTAACGAGAAATACGAAATGTATACGCCTGCAGAAGTTTCTATTACCATTTTTATTGAAATGTATCCATATTATTATAATTCCATTCTCTCAGAATTCAGCAGAGTGACCAAAAGTTAGTTTTAGTTCATGCAAAACCATTAAAGTTGATGTTACGTCTCGTAAGAAAAGCAAACTACAGGTGATAGAGTTATGAATTTTTTTTTTAAATCGCCTATTTGACGTATACGCATAGGTCGTTTTAATTCAGTAATTTTATTGTTTGCTTTTTTTCCTGAAAAAATCTTAAAACCGCTAATCCTTCCTATCCCTTCTGGACTCGATTAACCCTTCCAGTCTCCCTTTCTTCCTAATAACTCAACACCCACCCACCCCTAATCCTTCATCTCTGCACTCGATTTTCGTAAAAATGACGATACAATCATGATTAAGCCACCTGAAGTTGTAATTATTCTATGGAACCTGGTTCGTGCTCATCAGTTATAAGCACTGAAATATATTGTAATTATTTTCCTGCAAACTATTTGCGTGAATTCTTCTTGGGATTTACACCGGTGACATATCACCAACATTTCAACGCATGATTCGTCCACCGCCATCAGGGTGAACGAATAAGTTTGTGTGAGCAAAAAGCGTAGAGATGTATAAACATTTTTAACCATCAGGTTACTCCTGGTCTGCCGGAAACATCTAATTCGGATAAAAAGGAGGGGTTCTATCAATTTTTATTTAATAAAAAAATGGGTTTCCATGCGTTGCTATATTTATACCTCGTGTCTCGATGAAAAGTATTATTACTACGCCTGATCCTAATTACTCCTTAGCAAGCTTGTCCCAGAAGGTGTTGGAACGGGGGAATAATTTGGTGCTATCCCATTTAATCTCATGGTCCACTGCGATGATATGTTCAGCCACAGCAGACTTATCGGGCTTTTCAAGTCCTAAATGCCTCCGACACTCCTCAAGCGAGGTGGCTATTGTTCTTCCAGTCTATTCCACGTAGATTTGGCCACATTCGTCGGAAATCTGGTAGGCGCCAGGGTTCATTAGGCTTACGGGGTCTTTAAGTGGCGAACGTACTCATAAACAGTGAACCTTGCGAAGCACAATACTTTTATTTTCCAAAAATTATGACGTCGGCGCCATGACTTTGTTTTCACTCGACCCATTGAATTTCATCACCGCTATACATGTAATGCAGGTGAGGATACCTCGTAGGCTGTCCTGGCTCCTTCCTTGAGGCTGCTCCACACCACTTTGACGAGGCGGTGCATTTCGTACTTGCAGTTGCTGGTGACGAGCGAGCGGTAGGCCTCGCACGGGGGGAAGGTGACCGCGTCGTACTCGCGCCACCGCGGGGGCAGCGTGGGGGCGGCGGAGCCTCCGACGTCGATCCAATTGCCCCCCACCTCATCCTTCTCCTCCGGCCGAGGCGTCGACCTCATCGGCGTCCTGCACCCAGAAAAAATATCAAGATGAGAACCACCTCATTGCAGTTTGGCAGGGGATGACAGACGGGCGGGATGCAGTGCCCCGTATTTCACGGGTGTCGAGGGAAAGCGAAAAAATGCAAAAATATATGCATACGTGCATCATGGTTGTCAATAACTCAACGTCATGTGTGCATGTGTGAGGTGGAGTATTTGCTCATTTACGTAAGATAGGAACTATTGCTAACACACGAAGAGTGATGCGGGAATAATATGAAGTGTTGTTCTTTTTCATTTCTTAGTAAAATTTCTATCTTTGCACTCAATATTATATGTATGTATTTTTTATGTGTCCTCATCGATTATTTTGATTTTGCTCTCCTTCAGTTAAGTGCTAGTTGACAAAATGAATGCAGAAGAGATCAATTTAAAATTTATTTGTGAATGAATGAGTCGGCAGCATTAAAGCAAGGCGAAAGTCTCAAAGTGTGTCTAATTCCTAATCTTTGTCTATGCACACTTCAAGTATTATTTGTATTATGGGGAATAAAACCATTTTTATTATTTTTGCATCCAGGGTGTATGAGCTCCCATCGAGCAGACATCTCTTTGCAACACAAATAGATCAAAGGCACACTGACATAGAAAGTAATTTTTTTCAACGGTTAGAAATGCGGACAATATATGGGCATGGCGAGAGAGGAATGGAGTTTAACTGTGAAGACGGGGATTTGGATGGACTACGACATGGGAAGCGGAGAAACTAGGATTTGAAGGGAAGTATCTTGGGTTTGGAGGAACTGCCTTTATTAGAAGACGCTCTACAAGATGACGTGAAAAGGATCTTGTGTAAAATGTAATTAATTTATTTAAAATTAAAATTTACGTCAAATGCTTAGTGACTTGATACAGATTGTAATTACTGGCCCAGGTTTCAGATCTTATTCAGCCACTATCAAGATATTAGGACAGTTGAAGCCTTGGTCTGTCATTAATATTTATATACGAATAGTCAGGAATGTGATTATTTTCATTCCATCTCTGAAAATGGAGGCACACGCCCGCCACCATCAAGTGTTGTCACAATTCTGCCGGGGTGAGTTGAAGGGTCTTACCAGGAGAGAAGATTTGGCCTGCCGGGGCCCTCGAGGTCTTGGGCCATGGGCAGGTCCTGTACGACATTCCCTGGCCTCCATGTGAGCACGACGAGGGAGCGCGGCCCCTCGAGGCCCTTGCTGTACAGGTCCGTGAGTCTTTCGACGAGCTCCTTGAGCTTGGGGCCAACCCACGCCACGCGAACTAGCAGACCCAGCTCCTCTATCTGCGAAACCACGAACCACGTGTCATCTGTGGAGAAAAACACCTCCTTCAGTGAAATTGCAACTGTGGTGACTTCAACGTCCGTGATTACAGGTGCACGGGGGTGACTTCGACGCTCGCACGTATTTGTAACTGCACTCTTCACACCGGTTTATAGAATAAAACAAGCGATACATTAAACATAGGGTGCCCTTAACTTGAGATTACAGTGCCCTAAGGCCAATGGAAAAAATATGGGTGAATTATCGGAAACATTATCGAAAGGTTTGATCGATTTTGAAAAAAAAATGTTTCGGCGCTTTTCTCGCGTGGATTTTTTAAACTCGAAGCCTAACATCAGCAGGGAAATCATGATATGCTTTCCCAAAGATGGAGTGATAGTAATTTATCAAATTTAGGTATGGCATATTTCTACTCTGCCTCAGCAACGGCGGTGAAAATGTCATTAATTCCCCCGAGGACAAATTCCCTTGGTCCTGAAATCGAACCGCGTACCTATGACCACCGTGCAGACCTTTGCGCCATCCGAGTACGTTAAGAGTAAAGGCAATTTGTCGAGTTGAACCTGAGGCGTAGTGGACTGCGCAGTGGCGCGAAAAACCAAAGCTCCGTGGTTCGATTCTCAGGCCAGAGGAATATAACATAAGGAAATTACTGTGTATTAACTATAGTCATGTAAAATGTAATGCATAGTTACTTCAATGAATAATGATTCACGGTATCATGTTGTCAATAAAATATGTAAATAAAAACAATATGCCAAAAATCCGTAATTTACGATCCAAGTTTTTTCAGTTAACTTAAAATATCTCTGAAATTGGAATAACTATAGCATAAAAGTAGCCTTTTATCTCTCCTTTTGTATGTGATGACAGTCGGAACATTTTTAACACAATATGGCAGCTTATTGCCCCAAAATATCCTTTGATGGTCCTATATTTGGATGCTTTTGTTTACTTTTTGATGATTAACGAGCATTGATCTCTGAAATCACACATCAGAGCTATGGGTGTCACTTTTTATCGTAAAATTAGCGCCATTTTATTTTTTATAAGTAAAAAGTTTCAACGATGTAACAAACCAAGAAACACTTATTCAGTATTCCCTTAAACCTTTAAACGCGCAATATTCAGATCCTCCTTGGGGATGTGAGCTCGAGATTCGGTTGTCTGAAGTAGATGAGGAAGCGACTGACGCGGTAGTTTACCCGAGAGAGTCGTCGTTTATATTCACCTGGGTTGTCCGCGAGGAGCACGGCACACGCGGAGGCGCTCGTCTTGCAATTCTCGGGCACGAACACGCCCGCCGAGCAGAAATCCTTCACGCAGTAGTCCCTGCAATAGAGAACAAAGAGAGAGACTTATTAAACGTAAGAGAAACACACATATGCACGTTTGAAGGTGACTCACACGAGCGTATCAAATAAATATTCTTCTCGCACTAGGGTGGATACACAAAAACTCCTTATTAGAGGAAATCAAACCATTCGGCTTTAACTTTGTGAAAATCCATGTTGAAATGAAAATACACAACCCTGGTAACTTTTCACTGGACAATTATTTATTGGTACGACGCGTTTCGACGCTGAGGCGTACTTGAGAATGACGCCTCATACGCGTCGTGCCAATAAATAATTTTCCAGGGAAAAGTTACCAAGGTTCCATATTAGAGAGTAAGAAAGTATAAAAATATGGAGCTCAATGGGGAGGGTGCTCTATTTTTCGATGGGACGCAGCCAATCTTTCTCGAGAGAAGAGAGGCTCGGGAATAACTCCACGGGAACCACTGTTTAACGTTCCATCCGACGGTCGGAGTGTTGCACTTGAAGTGTCCTCCGCACAATACTCAAGTAGCAGTACTCAAGTACTCAATTCTTAATAGTCTGCCTCCGCCGGGATTTGAACCCGAGCCCACGAGTTGCGAAGCCAAAACTCTAGCTACTACACCAACCGGATCCCCGGCGGAAATTTTCCAAAGCGATGCATGTGGCAAGTGACTTTGTACGCAGTCACGCGCACGGGCACAAAGTTATTTGCCTCAAGGGTGACTTCGCCATGACATAATCGGGGATAAGAATGGGTTCGACTCCTGGCTGGGCCAAATAATTTTTTTCTCGTTTAATTTCACCCTTGGCGTGAGCATCTTTGCGTCCGTGCTCGTGATGCGTACGGCGCGTGACTGCGTTAGTCACTTTTTACATGCATAGCTTTCGATTCTCCGGGTCATTCCAATTCTCAGCTCTCGTACTTGTAGACACCTAAATAATTAAAACCTCCAAAATTGGCAAAATGATTCTGGCTTTTCATGCATTCATCGGCTCATTCTTTTTGGGCTGCTGTTTTGGGGTTTTTGGCTCACCTGTTGGTGTTAGGGTTCTTGAGGAATGGTGTCACGTGCTCCAGGAAGTGCACTTGGGGGATGTTGAAGGTGGAGGCGATCCGTGGGTTCTTGAACATGGTCCAGTGCAGCGAGCCATTCAGGTGACTCGTCAACACCTTTGGCACGAACCAGCCGAACCTGCAAACAAGCGAAATAATAAGAGATGCATAAATATATGAAGATTCAAGTCTTGTGCACGACTCGAGGTGACTGATGTACTTATTAGCTTTAATACAAAAAAGACGTTGCAGTATTCCGCCTGACTTTATTTTGCTGCAATATTCCTGGAACCCTTCTTATCCACCCATATACCTATCCCGAGACCCTAAAAAAACGACCCTTTCTCCAACAATCTACCTTATATTATTCACCATTTCCCGACACTCAAACCAAGAATATTCTCGGTGGTTGTGCTCAAATCCCATCCTTCCCGTTACCCCTTCCTCTTTAGCAGTCAGGAACGGATGCAGAAAAAACTCAAGGGGGCGCATAAGATATTTCGAGCTACCTGTACTTATATCGCAATAAAAAGTAATAGCCCTTCGGTTCACTATGGATTGTTGATTGCTTACATGCAAAATTTAAGATAGTTTTATATCAACTGATTTTACGCATATGCAAGACAATGCTCTCTTATGATATAAAAAGTTACAATTGTGGTTCTGCAATGTTCGGCAATGAGTGCAGCTTCGCGAGGGGGGGGGGGCGCGCGCCCCTTGCGCCTCCCTTATGTATCCGCCACTGTCAGCAGCAGGACATATTGAGGAAGAACTTCTCTGGATATGATGCACTTGAAAATTTTCTAACGACGAAACGAGTCGTTCAAAAATAAACTCAGTGGAAATACTGCGATGTCTAATTTACCTTACACCACATCGTGCCATACAAGATAGGAGTTCGAGGTAGAAAGTGACTCGTATTTTACCAGCGTTCAATCAGAAGCTTGCTTTTCAAGCTATTCGTGATGAAAAATCTAAGGCCCTAACCTTTTCGCAGGTATATTGATGACGTCACGAACTCATGACGAGCGTGTTACCATTTTTTCAGCAACTCCTCGACCCTCACTAGTCTCAAGTGATTCGTTGTTTTTTTTACATTCTCATTCAAGGAATGGTATTTACTGAACCAGTGAATGAACCAAAACTATAATGACGTTATCGACTTTTGAAAAGTGGATGGTAACTTTCATTTTTTTATTCTTAATCTATAAGAGAATGCCTGAACTGTTATTTTTGGTTAATAAGTTATCTTTTCCTTTTGTTTACCGAATTATTTAAGTGAATTGCAAGCTCTGGGATTAGCGAACGCCCCCATTCTCTTTTTCATTTCGGTTCACTATGGATTGTTGATTGCTTACCATCATGGATCACCAACGCAAAAGGGTGGAGGAAAATTTGAATTCGCTCGTTATTAGCGAGCGTGGAGAGTTTCGCCACAAAGACAGATAAGTGATGGCTTATTTATTTTTTCTAAGCTGGGATTTCACGGAGGTCAGTTTGTTATTTTGCATTAAAATCGAGTTTTGGTGTCGTAGATATACTTCCAATTCATTATGAAAGTTGAAGAGACATTAATCGTGATGACCTCGTCAAGATTTGACCGCCGACCTCTTCTTCTTCCTCCGCTGAGGGCACTGTAGGACGGAGGCGGCTGACAGTGACGATACAGACTTGCGAATTCAGTTGGCACGTGACCGGGAGTGTCTTTGCACGAGGAAATTTCTCTCTTTCGCAGTTTATTTATGATTGATAAATGCCTCTTAAATGGGTTTCCAGGACCGACAAAGGAGTAATATCGGAAGTGGTGAGGCTTGTGTGTACGACCGTGTTAATGATAATGTTAATAAAAACAGTTGAATTCACAATTATATTCAGCGTAAAAGCTCACGGGATTTGCATTGCGTGCGTCCATCTTAAACAAGAGTTTCGGAAATGCAGCTAGCTTCTTCAAGTCGATGAAGTGCAGAGCGGTGCTATCGACCGTTTTTCGTGCAAATCCGTTGGAAGTCAGGCGTCTTCTCATTGGTCCGCAGTGGCGCCGACTCCATGGGGCCTGAGGGGGCCTGAGCCCCCTCAAAAATTCGTTATAGGTGTGAGGAAAAAATGTGTCAGGCTTGTTGATTTTCCCCGGAGTGTCCAGATATCGAAATTCGAGTTATCAGGGTTCTAATGTTGATCATATGACTCTTCTCTGACGTTATCACGCCTCTATCTATGACGCCATTCTATATTATATCCTGCATAGCTTCCAGAAAGTTAATTCACCCACCATCGACTTCATTAGTTCTAAGAAGCGTATGAGCTGAGTCTTTTGAAAACCTTGGGTAGAAGAGGGGACAATTTAATCTCCCACATCACGAGAGACGATGGAAAAATGAAAATTATCGTTTAAGGACAAGCGGAAGGGAAGAACGTAAGAGGTTGACCACGGATGATATGCATGGAGCATATCATGAATGGTGTAAAGCAGAAGAATAATGTAGGTGTCAAAAGACTGCCCGATAAGAATATTGAGTGGAGGGCTGGCGTCAAACGAAACTGTTGATGAGTGGCTAGATGACGATGGACGACACGGCCATCGAAACGTCGGCAGAGATGGAGAACCTCACCTGGTGGGAAACCCGAAACAACTTAAACATCATCATACGCCTGAAAAACCTCAGATCTTTCTTCAAGCTGTTGATGACGAGTACAATATTATTCTCCTCCTTGCGCCATCATGAGGTAAATTTAGTTTACAGAATGTTTATTATCTATTTAAAAAGGTTAATATGAATATGCCGCTTAGCGGTGAATCATTTTGTACTACTATTAAAAATTTGGCGTAAAATTGCAAGTAACTACTCTGTAGCTACTAATTATGAGTACAATTTACTTACACATGATATTTTTAACTTCAAAAACAATTGACACTCACCGTCCGGGCGGTCCAATAAGTCCGGCCTCTTCCACGCTGCCGGACGCCGACCAGGAGCTGGCGTCCACATTGGGCGGCACCCACACCTCCAGATTCACCATGGTGCTCGGCACCCTGCATCCAATCAGGAAATGACAACATCAGATAACAGATATTAAAAAATATTTATTATTTGGGGAAACTTCATGGGAACAAAAAATCAAAATGAAGACGGTTCACAGGCACATCGATGACTTGAGTGACTAGGAAGAAAAAAACTTAAATTCAAATTATCGGTCTAAAATGTCCTTAAATATTTGGATAATTACCAGTGGACATTGTATAATCTCAGGGACTCGTAGGGAACCCATTTGATAAATATTTACCAGGTTATTTTTTAAAATAAGCAAATGGGTCTCTGGAGGCACTCTACGGGATTTGACGTTGGGTCAATGTAGCTGTGTGCAATACGTATTAGTAAGTTCGCCCCTACGAAAGTCCAAAATGACCCCAAGGCTCGACAAAGTTTGAGGTGATCTAATTCAATTGGTCATGGGAAACAAAGTAACTGATATTGAGTGAAGAAAAGGTAAGCGTTGATGTAAATGAATTTTTTTCGTATTGAAGGGAAGTAAGTTTTTGTGAACTTTTAACGAATTAAGTAGAGAATTACTTTCTTCGAAGTATTATTTAGATGACTAGCCCACGATGAGTTAGCTTTCAACTTAATTCCTGGATTATGCACGTAACTGGAGAATGGAATAGGGATACTGTTTGCATAATGCTGGAGGTTGTAATGTGTAGTTTATATACCATATCATACTAGAACTTCTAATAATAATTTTTCTAGAGTTTAAGGTGAAGTTGTTGTTGAAGTTGAGATTAGGGTGAAGGTGTAATATTCGTGCTCCTGGCAGTGGTCGAAATGTGTAAGGGACATAGAGGAATGAGCTTGTGTGAGGGAAATGGACGCCAATTACATGGATGCAATACTCACAGCGCCCTGTCCTCGTCGACGGGACCAGCGAGGCGCTGGAATGCACCCTCTGCGTTGAAGTGCTCCTCCTGCTCCACCGTCGAAACGTACGGATAGCCCAACACTTCCTGCGGGAGAAAAAAAACACAAAGACTCGATAAGCAGAGCGTACTTTGGGGCTCCAGTAAAAACTAGATGTTTGTAGTGGCGCTGTGCCATTGTGAACGAAATATCCTTTGTAAATTTCACTAGAATGATTAATTCAAATGGATCTGAATATGATCCTGAATTTGCTTCTTTGATTCTTTTTTTTATATTTCTGACCAAAGAGGGCGTAAGAATCACATCGCTAACTGATTGCGAGAGTTGATTTCCGTTGTTGCTCGTAGGTATCTTCAATATGTTGATGAGCAAATTTTAGTTTATTTCCGTCGTAGTTGGAAAGTATCTTCAATGTAAAGGTTGAGGCTACATAATTTCGATTTTCCAAAACTTAATAAAACCAACTGTATGAATCAGAATTCTTTAAATGTTTTTTTTGTATAATTTAGGTACTTATCTAAAATTCTGATTCATGCAATTTTGAATTTGAAATCAGGTTAAGTGACGCCTCCGGCCTCCCATTCTCTGCACGCTGAATAAACCGATTTCTGGCGTTTGCCATGGCTCTTGCCAGCGTAGCTGGTCCTAGGGGTGCGGCAGCATAACCTTCTTTTTTAAAATATGCGCCATTTTTTAGTCGGTTGATATTGTAGCGCAGCGCAAGTGGTCTTATTTGAGAGGCATGTTCGAATATCTGATTCATTAAATGACTTTCATGAAGCTTTAAAATATTTATTTATTAAATGATTCAAAAACAGCCAAAAGGCATTTACATTGAATACAAAACATAAAATCTGTAGCTTTAACAAATATAAACTATAAAAAGGATATAAAAAAGAAAAAAAAAGGATTTAGTTGATGGCTTTTCGCAGCTGCCTCTTGAATGATCTGATGGGCATTGAAAGATCCAGGGAAGGGTAAGTAGTCGAAATGGTATTGAAAGAGGTAGGGAGTCTGTAAAAAAAACGCGATCTCTGAGAGAGAGAAAGACGGAATTTAGGTTGATGTAGTAGGTGGTTATTACGGAAGGAGCGGGAGAGAATGTGGAGTGAAAAGAAAGGCAGCATATCTGAGGATAGGAACTTGCCATTTAAGGCACTGTAAATGAAGGAAATATCATGGAAATTCCTACGAGAGGATAGTGGGACCAATGATAGGGCAGACATTACTTCAGAACGAGAAGAATTACGGAGGTGAGGAACACGGTGTCGGAATACTGAAATAAAGATATTAACTGGGCGTTCAAGAATTTTAAGGTCGGAGGGACTGGCAGTGGAGTAAATAACGGAGCAGTACTCGAGGATTAGGAGAACGCAACCGGTGAAAATAGCTGTCATGGCAATTGGATCGGTAACAGTCGATAAAGAACTCCCACGACTGACATGGCCTTGGATTTAATTTTGTTGAGGTGCGGAAGAAAAGTTAGTTTGGGTCGAAAGTAACACCCAGGTCATTGATGGAGGAATCTATCGGAACAATGTCATTAAATATGGAAGTTGTGCTCCCGCACCCTGCATATTAATGCTCTGATAATTTCACTGCAATTCACAAAGCTTCATGGATGTAATTCTAATCCTTAATTGATCCATCATTATTTGTTAAGGGAAAAGAAAAATTTTCTGGCAGGACATTTCGGGAGGATTAATTTGAACGTCGGGTAATTCTCGAAGAGAATGATCTATGGTTAAGAGGGAAATGATTTTGTTCGATTTAAGATTGCGTGGGAGGAGGCGGATGGCTGTTTTGGGAGGGAATTCAGAACTCACTTCGAGGAATATCTTGAAGATCTCGGTGGTGAGTCGCTGGGCGCCCAAATTCGACACTTCCAGCGTGATGTTCCTCAGTTCGCCCTCGTAGTTGAAGAACCTCGCCGGTGACACCACTGGGGAAAGAAATTCAGACAGATTAATTCATGACCTTTGCGCAGCGCACACGATATGCTCAATGCATATATATGAAACAAATTAGGCTGAGAGCCACTTGACACTCGGAGGATGAGCGCTGGGCTTAAATTGCTGGAGCAATTGAGGATGAATATTTTTCAGAACACACGAAAAGCTTCATGTATGAAGCTCATTTCATTTGTAGGTCCGACAGAAATGAAAATGGAGGTATTTTGCCGAACGGATGGGTATGGGAATTCGTTTTTCCCCGAGCAATGAGGACTTTCATATACACTAGTCGTAATTTCGTTTACTTTTATCTACTTTTTATTTGCTAACGGATAGTGTCCTAGCACCCCCCGCCATACACCTATTTAGGCGGCTTGAGGGGTAGTATATAGGTTTATACTTAGAGCTGGAGTAGAGGCAATTACCTCGGATTGGAGAACATAATAGCAAAAAAGGATGCGGCGTAAGGAATACATAATCATTGAAAAATTTATGGCAGAACCCTAAAGAATCTACATCTACATACTACCCCCCAAGTCGCCATAATAGGCGTGCGGCAGAGGGTGTTAGAAACCCGATAACAGAAAAAAGAAATGTAGATATGTGTGATATATATTTTTATACTTAGTTCCACCTACCATTTATTTTAGTACTTTATCAACCGGGGGCAAAACAAATTCCTATACCTACTTGTTCGGGAAAATTTCCCTCTTATTTTATCGCTTGTGTCGGATCAGGACAACCTTCGTGTTTCTCTGACGCTGTTCCCTGTGTTGCTTCCGAAGAAATATGTCCTAAATTATTCAATCAATCTAAGCTTAGGATGTAGCCACCGAGTCTCTTACTGGTCCCCAAACAAATACGTGTAAAAGCTTTGCCACTCTAGTAGTAAAAATAATATTTAATTTTTTAAAATGAATATCCATTTCGTCGGTCGAACGGTGTCAAATGACCGCTTCAAGTGGGGGCTACAACATACTGCCTCTCTAAAATAAATAGTGTGACTGTATTTGCATCATGTAGAAAAATGTTGAGCGTTATTCATGATATTTGGATCGTGTACACACATGGCATTCGTTATTCTTTCAATATTTGCAAGTATTGAAATCCGAGAAGTTTTTCTGTTTTTGGGTAGAGTACTGGAACTATTAATTAGTACTTACTTTCCTAAAGAGTAATTTACTCCGTGTTTGCTGAGAAATTTTGAGATAAAAGCAATGAGAAAACAAATATTGAGGAATGTTTATTTGATCAGATGACCGTGCCCTTCTTCATGCAGATAATTAGTATTTTCAAATACAATAAGTTATTAACTATACATGAAGAGCCTATTTTATGCTATCATAGAGCTTAAATATCGTATTAGTTATGATCCCTAACTGTATTCGAAAAAAAACGATATCAGAAATCCATCGATCCTGCAGTTTATTTCTCTAATCTTATTCATATGATCGTTTTTACCATAATAATAAGGTTCTCTCAAAATATCTTGATCATCTGGCAAAAATTATTATACTCTAGAAATACAACATCATATATTATTCATTATATATTATCATTATTATCGAAATACAAAAACAGCAGGACTGATTGATTTCAGATGTCGTTTTTTCGGCACGCAACAAGGGATCATAACACATGCGATATTTATGCTCTTGGATTTAGATTAAATCTTCAAAATATTCAATCTAAATTTTACTTTTAATAGGTTAGACTTTTGCTTCCTTAATTTCTAATTAATTCAGTTACAGTCGTGGAGAAGAAGGAGCTGATTTTGTCCGTAATGCCTGTTTCCCTCGTCTTATTATTTGGTATTTTTTTTTTAAAGCGTCCTGCATTTATTTTGCCCGTAAAAGGGACGTTTGAGTGTTGATTATTGACGACTCAATAGATGTCTGTCGAAATCCATAACTCCCCCTCCCTGAAAAGCCTTCGAAAGAATTATTCCTGTGCGCACGAGATAACCCCAAGCCACTTCGCGGCCAATGCATTTTCTTTCTTTTTTTCAAAATATATAATATATTTCTGAAGCAAGAGGGATCATTGGCTGCAAAGAGGACGATGTTGAAGGTTATCAGCTGAACCATATCGGCGCCGGCGTATCAAGTAAAAAAAAGAAGCAGCAGCTCGGATTCATAAGATGCGAACACAGTATTTGACGCCGCTGTGAAAATCAAGCGCTATAAACGGAATGCTGAAAGCGATGTGTGTTTTGGTTATTAGCAGCGGCAATTCCATGGAGTCATTGCGAGCATAACCACGAGGCTTTTCATGGAATCCGATTTGATGAGTCTGTTTGTGAGAGGTAGAAATCATCGAAAAATTATTCTCATTTTAGTTATGATGGAAATACAATATAGTGAATATAAAGCTGTAAATACACATATCGGCTAGTTTTTATATTGGTGCAACCACCAAAGTCTGAAGTATGAGTAGAATGCAGTATCAATGAAGACCCTTTTGAGTTCTAGAATCCAGGATTGGCTACAAAATGCTTAATAGCGAGAGCGACCATTGGACCATTAGTGGCCGTGACAATCCTTGGACTGTAATTGCCTTCCGTAATTTAGAAGCAATTTTTGCTGTTTCAAGAAAAACAGCAAAAAAGGACCGAAGGACCAAATGTTTTTGCGCAAAAGGAGTAGGGAAAAACTAAGAAAAATCCGCTTTATAAAGAAAATTAGTGGACTGTATTATAAATACAAATTAAATGTACAAGTTGACTCGAAAAGGACATATGAGCATCTGCAACAATCATTACTACCTTGGCAATAAAAAAGCAGCGCAATATATACATCTTGGCGCCAACATAAATAATCCACTAGTCACCTTTTTTTGATTCAAAACCTTTTAAATGAGCCATTACTTGCTTTTATATTTTCTAAACAAATTATGGTGTTTTGCCGAATTTGGTCGAAATTCAGTACTTCAAGAGTCAATATTTTCCAATTTACAGGTCAAATTTGGCTGGAATGACCCAGTTTTATCTTGAGGTAAATCCATGAAAATGCAGCCATGTTACCGCACCCTGATCTAAAACATAAAAAGTGAAACTTGCGAAGTTTAATATTTCTATTTTGACTATTGAAATGCATTTATTAAGACTAGAGTTTAGTTAAGAATGACGCAGAACCTTAGAATAAAGGAGCCAAAGAATCGAACAATAATAATTGTTTGATACTTGGGCCCCCGTATTCTTTGTATTCAACGATATCTAATAATTTGGCTCCTGATTGTACATATGTTTTAGACACTTTTCGTCATTTAGATTTTGACATCCAAACTCATTATTTCTGCGCCTGAGTAGAATATCGGAATGGCAAGTAAACAGGAGTGGTCTGGAATTTCTTTCTATTTCGAATTCAATTGGAAAGCAATGACAGATTAATCTTGGTTCTTCCATCATCGACAGCTATCAGGAATGGAAAAGAAATACACACCATAGATGAAATATGCTTTGGATTATATTTTGAAATACATCCGTTGCGGAATAGCCACTAAGTAGGAGTTATTTTCTACGGCAGTGGCTTATTTAGCAAGCACGAACTGCGTCATCTGTGCCACAATGTGGACTTCAGAAGTTCGTTATTCTCAGTCTGAAATTCGCTTTGGAAGAGGATGGTTTGATGGTATAACTGGAAGCATACCTGACCATAAATCAGGAGACTCAGGTTCAAATCTCGGCTTAGCTAAATGATTTTTTTCATGTGGAATTTCATCTTTGGTGTAAGTACATAACTTTGCCCCGTACTCGTGACTGTGGACGAAGTTACTTGTTGCACGCAGTGTTTTGGATAAAGGAACTTTTGAATGCCACAAAGGGTGTATTGTAAAGCGCCAATAATAAAGTTAAATTGTCGATTCGAGTTTTGAAAATGAGGACCGATTTTCCAGTAATACTCATAATACCGAAGTCATTAAAACGGCGATGACCGCTAGTTGTCTCGTATGTTTGAGGTGGTGCTTAAGTTGTCTTGGGAGATCATTGTCATTACGGAGAATTATTATGCTCTAGGCATTAATACGGGAAGTAAGACACAAAGCAAAAGAAAGCAGTGGCTAGCCGTGAATGTCCGATAGGTTTACTTGAAAGTCACTTTATGAGGAAAATGGCGACTGCGTGTAGGTGCAAGATCTGAAATTCGGATTTGCAACTGTTATTGCTGGGTGTGTGCGAAATATGTAGGATTAAATATTTTAGTGTGGAGTTCATTATGCCTGAAGTATATTTTTGACGTTACGTAAAAAAATATGCGAATATGCAATGTAAATTTGTGCAAATATGTAATTTTCTCAGAAGATAGATCGTTGTCCTTCGCCATCAAACTTACTCGATATCGAGTGAACTTGATTAATGGCGCTTTTGGCCGCGGCCTTAGCATCAGATAGAATTGTACATAAATTCTACCACTACTTATCAATATGGTGTTTTCAATGGTGTCACTCACCCGGGTAGTCTTCGAGGCACCGTGGTGCGGCGGGCGACGCCACCAACAGCACCACTAACGGGATCACAAACACCAACATCTCTGCTCTCCAAGGGCACCTGCAACACAAGGATCAATTAACGGTCAATCATGATGAATCGCCACACACGTCCTAAATACAATTAAATCCATCTCTCAACCAACTTTCGCCCACCGCAGTCATACATTATTATTATACATTGCTGCAAGTGGGCTATTGCCTGGTGGCAGCATTAGATGTACATGAATAACGAATGTGTA
The DNA here is from genome assembly GCF_921293095.1 of Ischnura elegans. Taxonomy (NCBI): domain Eukaryota; kingdom Metazoa; phylum Arthropoda; class Insecta; order Odonata; family Coenagrionidae; genus Ischnura; species Ischnura elegans. The sequence continues at coordinate 14,359,328 of NC_060248.1, read as the reverse complement.
TATACCAAGTTTCTATCTATCTAATACAAAGTTTAGAAACAGAATAGATATCCATGGTAAAAATAATACACTAATTCTAATCTCATACAACTAAGAATTTAACATAGTCTCAATAAACCAATTTCAAACAATCCATTAAATACATTAATTCGAATATAATGCAACTAAAAATGAACATTGACCCAACTTCACACTCTCCCTTTTAAACCATTATGTCATTAGTCAATTAGTGATGAACACTTCTTCCTAAAAAATTTCGCATTTGCAGGGAAGATCTTAAAAATACATCCTACCATTCTTAGCGTTAGAGGGAATTGAAGAAAACCCGCACTCATTTTTGTTGTTGGATGGTCTCAATTACTTAATGAAGCTTGCAATAACTTAATCCAGGTATTAGTTTATTTTTGAAGGCGGCCGAAATAAGCCCACCGACGCAAGCAGACGGATAGGAAACGGAAACTTAACATAGACGCCATCTGTAAATTACATGCAAGTATCATAAAAGTATACAAGAAATTGCGTTGCATAGGTTATTTTAACTTTCGTTCATCGAAAAATTATGCTTTCCATGAACATTCACCCTTTCTATCAAGGTCAGTAGTGGAAATTATATAACATTAGAATCTTGCCTGGCTACCGCCCAGCGTACTGGCATGACCACGGATCACGCAGAAGTAACACGTTGATGAGTCACCAAAATATTTCCCTGGATTATGAAAGACGGCCGTAGGGGAAACGTACCTAAATATATTCACAATCGCAAGGAGAAAGTTTTCTGGGCGGAAATGGGTTAATCTTTGCGGTTACTCCTTTCATGAGGACACATGTGTGACATATTTTAGACCCCTCGTCACACGCCCAATGACTCACGCTGCGCTTGTGCGACCCGTGACAGCTATCCGAAAACCATGTCATGAATGGGCTCATTAAAATGGAATAGAATATATGTATATTATGTTCTGGGCACCACTCTTGGAGTAAAAGACAATTCACAATAATTGGCTCACCATATTAAGCTCATTAGGTGCATGAAGAATAAAAACGGAAATAGTTCGTAGAATCGTATCGTAGGCTCGTGATCGTAGGATTTTCAGAAATAGCTGATGATACAATACAAAAATAATTACATCACTAAAGAAATATATATAGCAGTATGATGCAACAATAATAACAGGATAACAAAGAAATAAGGATTTAACTTTTTCAACATTCAAAATATATAGGCTATGATTTATGTAGCATATTTTAGTTTGATTTTTCCCTCCATTGTCTAAGCCACAAGCGTGTGAATTACGTGCGAAGAGGGAAGGACCAGTTTCTTTCCCACTATGGACCACCTCGGACTCGAGGATTATTGCTTTGGGGTGTCCGATGTCTTCACCCGAGATTTGAATCGTTCAACACCTACCTAATTATCCTGCTTTACATCCTCTATCACCTGCTCTATACATATCGTCTGTGGCATACCTCAGACATACTTTCCTTCCACCTGTCATTCAACGATAATTTTAATCAGACCATTATATCTCATGGTGTGGCCGATTAGATCGTCCCATTTTATTCCCATGAAAGCGTTTACCGCGACTAAAGGAATAGGGTAGTTTCCTTCATCAAAGAAAGCGAAAGGCATTGATTGCGATTCGTTACCCACCATTAGTGTATTCATAATATACAAAGTATTCGGTTTTAGAAATCCCACTTTAGACGAATGTTAATGGTCAATTTTAACCGAATTTGAAAAAGGCCAGATTGGCGCCAATGCGATTCCGCTCAACGTGACGTCACAGGGACCTAGTTTCTATACGAGTAGATAGGAGTTTTACATCGTCTGAGATTACCAATGCATGCATGAGGCACAGAGCTCAGGGAAACATTTCTTAACTGGCTACGGTCGGAATGTTTTCTTCGTCTGATAGGGGAATAATAATCCTTATTTAAGCCAAGCGTTACCAGCTAGCAGGGTACTCAGCTACCTGCTAGCAGCTTGCGTCGTATAAGCGCTCAAGCCTTGCCCCAAGGTCACCTCACAAGGCGGCAGGGGGAACCAGAAATACGTCACACCGACTTTTTCCCATCATTCCTACTTAGCCGTCGCGTTTGGCGCGCTAGAAATTTTTCACTTTTCGTTTAATTGCGAAAAATAGATATCGTCATTTAAAAATCAAAAAGCGTGAAATACATACTCCAGGAGTGATAATCTTTCGATTTAGGCAATAATAAAATGATAGGAAACCACCCCATTTCAAACAGTGCTCAGCGAGGATAGGGTGAAGGAAAAAAGTGAGAATGGATTTATAACAAAAAAAAATGAAAAAGGAAAACATGCCATGAGTCAACATGCTTAAGTAACCGCCGAACTGTGAATTGAGAAACTTTTGTTATCCCTGATAGAACGAGGAAATAGTGCCATTTTAAATGTCTCTCTACTGAATTCTTTTTCCTTCATCCCCCTCGCGTGATCGCCTCCACCGTAAATTTCAACCCCTGTAGGCATAGACGGAATTTTGTAAGTGTAGAAATTGTGTAGGTACCTTCGATCATGTTCAGTATGCACTACGTAATGAGATATTCCCCTTAAATAGACAGTAAACGAAGGTTATTATACGCATCTTCTGCAAAAAAAACTTATCTCTGAATTATTTTTGTGATTTCTCCGAGTATGTTTTGCTCTACGCTCCTGTAAAATATTCGCATCCCGCGTTGGAGGCGCTCCCATCGCCACATTTCTTCGCGGGAATTCGTCTGCCAATCAGAGGAGGGCTGGAGAGGGGTGCGTGACGAGGGTGCGTTCTGAAAAACGAGGGTGCCTTCGCATTTTCTGGGATTTTTTCCCCGAATCTTCTTCCCTTCCCGAGAGTTCCTCGTTTTTCTCGGGACTCGCTCGGTCCTTTTCTCTTTCGATGTCGTCCTCCGCCCCCGCCCCAGGTGAGAGAATATGGCCTCCCGATGCGATTGAATGGCCCATCCACCCTCAGAGTGCATCCGACACCGCAGTAAAAATGAAAAGAGCCTCTTCTTCTCTTCCGCCCCGTGGCTGTCAACTGTCCGAGAGAGAGAGAGAGAGAGAGAGATAGAGAGAGAGAGAGAGAGAGGGGGGGGAAGTTATCCGTCCGAAAACCTTCTTTCTAGGAATTTGAGGGGCGGGAGGGGGTGGGGTGAAAGGGAGGGAGGGAGGGGGGTCTTGTGTCTGTCGTGAATGGAGGGGACTCAATGGAGGGGACCCCATCCCACCCTCCCTTTAAGAAGCCTTCGAAACATTCCATAAATTCGAAATATGCGTTTGTGGGAGGGGGTGGGCGTCGCCAAGGCGCAACGGACATGACTTCCTCTTTGTGGAAGCCTCGTCACAGCGTCACTCGAAACAAATTCATTTGATGGCCTCGGTGGTGGCGGGGTGCAATCCTTGCTTGCCAAACCGAAGGTTGCGGGTTCGAGTCTCTTCGTGGTGGCTTCTCCTTGTATAGGTCATGGATGTTTGTGATGATGATACAATGTTTAGTTATTGTGCCCCCCTGGTGTAAGAGCCTTTAAGTGCTGTTTCCGGGGTGATGAATATAAATAAATATAACACTTTTCGCGAATCATTAAATTATTCTACCCTTTAAGAAAGGTTTACATGGAGCAATTTGCAGATTGCTTTGGTCTGTCTCTCATCCCAACCAGAATCTTATATAGTGTCCCTGATCCTTCTAGTGATCCTATTGCCTAAATTCACTGGCTGCTTTCTCCAATCCCCGCATAATTCTTCTCGTTCTGAAATAATGTCTGCCCTTTCATTGGTCCCACTATCCACCCGTAGGGATATTTATGATCCTTCTTTCATTTGCATTCCCTTAAATTGTGAACACTGATCCTTCGAAATACTTTTCACTTCACATTCCCACCCACACATTTCCTAACTACTTACTAAACCCACCGAAATTCCGTCTTTCTCTCTCCGATAGATCCGTAAAGCCGTCTTCTCCTGAGTCCCAAATTTTTTTCTTGTTATAGTTTTTTAAAAATTTTATATTTGTTAAAGCTGCAGATTTTAAGTTTTATATTCAATGCAAAGGCCAAATCGGCTTTTTTTGAATAAATAAATTCCCCTCTTCGATTCACAATAAGTCCTACTCCTTTTATTCCGTCTAAAAATCCTATTCTCTTTCTTTCCCTCCTTAGTTTACCCAAAATTCTACCCTCCAACTCTGTTTTCAACATCCCCTCCCCGCTCACTACTCGCTCCATCCATACGTTCTGTCTCCTGCGTATCTCATCTAGAAAATAGAGAGATTTGAAATGTCATTCATTCCTTTTTTATATTTTCCCATTATTGTAACCTTGAATGGATTTACTTTAGAAAATACCAACTGTTGGCAAGTTTTCCTTTTGCATGACTATTCTTGTATGCGTATTATGCATATTTTTTTGTGGCCGTGTGGTGTATATGTTGGCATTCTTTTGCGTGCTGGCGATTGATTGACCCCCTGCCAAACATCCTAGAGGGGGCTCTCAGAGCATACTGTGGACGCAGGCTTCGGTTACGTTAAAGTTTGAGACTGGAGATCAGTTATAGCGGTGTAAATATCCGTATCTGCCGCATTAGGGAGATTCCTGGTGGATCCAAGCCGAAGAGACATGGCTGTCGTGAGTGACCAAACACGACGGCATTGAACCTGCTTCTCCAGGAGAGACGCAGTGGCTAAAGGAATGCTCGCGGCTCCTTGTTTTTCCTCGTTGGGAGTCGAGAGAGAGAGAGAGAGGCAGGTTATACAGTTTTGTGAGTCTCTTTAACGCTCGCTGGAATGCGGCCGGGAAACATGTTGACTGCGAAAGGGTTGCTGGGAAGGAGGGGGTGGGATTACACGAGGGGACAATAGCCCTCCCTTCCCCCCCCAAAAAGTGCACTTGGCCTTACGACCACGGAAACAAAACAACACTCTCCAGAAGAGCAATTTCCCATTCGGGCGTTGAAGTCTCCCTCACAGTCCAAGAAGCCATCTCCGGATGAAAGCATTCCGAAAGTGGTTTTCGGGAACATTCTCGCAATTGTCAAGTCGGAAATGGTGGTCTCAGAGAGCGCTGCCATTCTCTTTCTCTTAGCCCCTAGCAATAGCCGTTACTCGACGGCGGTGTTTTCCTCCTGTTGTGTGTGTGAAGCGATTTACGGCCCTTGTATATATATAACCGCCGTCGCCGGGTTGTTTCTCCACAGAGTCACTTCATTTTATTTTGTATTGCCCTCCTATTCCAAAGCCACGCCAGCCATACAACTAAATCTACGACGTACCGCGTAAGCCATCACGAGGGTGTGTGGAACGGAGTGATTCCTCACCAGTTACGCAACACTCACCCTTGCGTTAATGAGGAGCGCGCTTATTCGTCAGAGACAGGCTAAACACTCGGCCCGCGAATTACGACCCGCGGTCAGACCAGAATGCTAAGGACAAAAACATGCTACAATGAAAACAAAAGTACTTGCTAGTAATAGAAAAACGAAAAGTTAGTGTAGTAAGTGTTTCTTGCATTCGTTATTACTTACCAACAATTTACGCCGGTTGTAAGTATTTACATTTGATTACATATTCATATTTGAGATTTTTTGGGAATTATTGGAGGATCTTTTTGAACAACTTGTATCCTACAGATATTTGTACCGAATCATTGAATTCATTCACAATACTCGCATTAAAACATCTAAAAATTATGTTTTTGTTTTATTTATTAGTCACTTTTGGTGAATCAAGTGCTTGCGTTAGGTCTGAAATTAATGAAATTACAACCATTAATTATATAACCTGTATTCACATGTGTATACGTCGTTTTTTGGTATATAAACCGGAGATCTCCCCTACCTAAGCCATCTTCAATCTCCAAGCTCCAACAGTTGTTATAATACGTGCTTAGGCTAGATACTCGGTCGGGACAGATGATTCTGTAGGTGTCGTAGTCCTCTAGTTTCCTCTACTTACTACCCCCTCTAACTGCGAAAGCATTGCTACTCTAGCATGGCATTTGAAGGCGGGTTGAGACCAAAATGAAACTCTCAAATCCAGTAATGCTCAGGGAAATGGAAAAGATAGCGAAATAAATACTTCCTGATACTCCTCTTCGTTATATTTAATTTTTTTCTGTGTCCTTATTTACTCCGAGGTCCTCCGAGCTTTGAGGAGAAGCTCTTGCAATGACTTGATTCTGAGGCTATCACGAACTTCTTTCCCAAAGTATTTGCCGCCTTCCGTAGTCTCCGCATCTAAGTATACAACAAATTTACGGGACCACCATACGTTTGAATGAGTTTAAGACATCGAAGAAGTAAGGGCCTTGGATAGTTGTGATATTTCAGGTCCGACCGAACTCGTGACAGTTTTTGGTGTTCTTGCGGAATATCGGCCGTGAAGTGGAGGAAATATATGGGGTGTTGGAAGAACTCGATTTATTAGTTTGAGATAGAGTGGGTGGAAAAATGAAGTATTCGTGGGGATCGGTATGCTGACGTCGGGGAGGGGAGGGATGACGACGAAATTTGGATTAGGAAAGAGAAACGAGCTGGGGGAGAAAGCAGAGGAATTTTTCAGGAAGAACAAGTTAGTCATCAAAAACACATGGTTCAGCCACCATTTTTATGGGGAAATATTTTTAAAAATATTACAGCATCGAAGGCAGAGGTTTAGGAATATTGCGAAAAACTCGCGCATCTTTTCTGCGGCGAATGTGGATTCGGTCGTAAATACACACGAGTTAACCAAGTACACATCAAGTGATGGAAACCACAAAATAAACTTGACAAGAATACCATTAATGATACCGTGTAGCCATTGGCTCGTTCGCCAATGTCATTCTTTTTTCAGGGTTCCCACTCTAACTACTGTATACTGTATAAAATTCACTGTTTTTTCCAGGTTTTCACGGTCAAAATGTCATCAAATTCACGGTTTGTAGATTTATTGTTTGTCGATTAGAAAATGCAGGGCATTTTAGACAGAAATATTGATCACGTACGATTCATCGGCTGCACGTTAACTAAAAATGTAACGAACGCGAGAGATGCCTTGAATGCAAACGGAGCAATGACAGTGCTATCTCTCATGACGTCACCTATCGTTAGCAAAATTCATGTCCGGCTAAAAGGGTGAGAGTGGGAAAATGAAGAGAGCAGAGTGGCAGGGAAGTGAAGAAGTGCCTGATTTTTTGCCAGGATTAACGTCTTCCAATCGCAGGCTTAAGGTCAATGTGCTGTCATGGCACACACGGACCAATTAATAGATAGTTGCACTTTCGAATCCACGTGTGCAGGTAAATGCGTGGACAGCATCTGCACGTGACTCGGCCTTGAAACGTGATTGAAATATCCATTTTTTTCTATTAATCCGTCTATCGTAGTTCTACAATCATGTTTGAGAGATTTCTACGGTTTTATGACGAAATTCACGGCTATTTCCAGTTTTTTTCACGGTAGACGAAATTCACGGCTTATTCACTGTTTTAAGGTTTTCACGGTTGAGTGGGAAACCCTGTTTTTCGATTGTGACAGAATTTGGAAAATAAAGTTTCCTGCAAATAGTATTCTTCGAAAAAAGGCGACATGCGACCAGTCGAGAGCACGAGTAAAGCGTATCCTTAAATTTCCTGTTTATACAGTTAATATCAGGCCATCAACCACTCACGTATTGGCAAATGATGTCTATCATTACGTTAGCGATGAATCGAGGTCTTCGCGGTCGGACCCACTCTCGTCCCATTCTTGGTAGATGCGATCCTTCGAGTGGGCAGGTCGCTCTCAGTTCAGACACAAGGGGGACAAAAGGACATCGGAGGTGCCAGTGCTGTGAAGCATGATTTATGCTGCCAATTTGCTCGCTTCTTTATCGGGTCTCCAAAATATCCCCAGCGCAGCGATGAACACAGAAAAATTCTTTTATTCTCATTGCTTTCTATCCCGTGGAATAGTAATGAAAAATTATGATTACAAATAGATTCAATTCATTAGATTCATTTTGGATGCAACTTTACATTTTTTTCAATTGTATTTAATTTCCCCGTAAAAGGAAGATTGCTGAGAGTCCTCTCGGCCCTGAACACTACTCCGTCACCGAGGGTCATATCCAGAAACCTCACTACTGCTAGATACGGCATCAGATGATGACGTAGCTGCTATAGCGGCCGAGCACCGCTCCCAACTCCCTTCCCCATATTCCCGGTGATGAAAAGGGAGTGGTTTGGTCGCTAGCGCGATCCTCCCAACTTACTGAGGGAATTACTTTCCCCTACAGGGTAGTTGGTATAATTCCGAGTACGGGAGCAATAATTTTTCTCTTTTGCTCAGCATCCCGTACTGGCGCCCAATAATTCCGACGAACCTAGACCCACTGCTTAACCCGCGGCACAACTGTTGCAATACCACCCATTCGTGTCTAGTTTTGTTTTCTTTTTTTCACTCATGTGTGTATGAATTCCGCAGAAAATGCTAATAAGTATGCATTCAATAAATTCCATCCACATACAGCGGACACAAACAATTTACATATAAAAAAGGAAATTCTCCAACGAAGACCCGCCTAGCATATATATATTGAAGTCCTTTATTGCTCGGAGGTAAAGCGAATTCCCATACCTATCCGTTCGGAAAATATCTCCCTCAATCCATCGTTCCAGTTGGACTAGGAAATACGTTAGGGTTCTTAAATGATGCTCTCCGCATCGCTCTGAAAGATCGACGGTCATTCGGCTGCCCGCCTCAGTTCAGTCCCTTAGGTAGTCTACATCTATGAGGTATCATGCGAGCCACCGCTGCCAGGATATGTGGCATGGGTTGACTCCACACTAGTCATGCAGCACTCATTCTCGCCTCAATTAAAAACGTGCCCAACAATAAACAATAAAAATTACCATACGTTTTTATTGTTTACAATGGATTTTCACAAAGTTAACCCTGAAACAATCGAGTTTATTGAAAAACGTGCTCGTTAGGAATAGAAGAGGGAAAATTTAGCGTAGTATGTGATTCATGTATGAGTTATAACATGCCAAAAATACATGCAGAGAGTTAAAATTTACGAATATAATAAGTGATTAACTACACACGGAGAGCCTATTCTATATAGTCCGAGTCAAGCTATCCTAGAGCTAACCTATAGCAATTTAGTATGGTCCCTTGTTACACGCGGATAAAACGACATCGTAAATCTGCCGTCTGTGCAGTCTGATCCCCTAATCTTATTCATGTGATCGTTTCTGCAACAATAATTAGGTGTTCTATGACTATCTTGAATATCAGTCGGATGATTTCGGAAAATTCGTGGAACACAATAGGGAATGTTCGGGATATGCTATCGCTCTCTCTATATGTACCTATCTCGCACACTCACACTTAGGCCATCACAGAGAGTTCGTTTTCGCGACCGCTTGTAGGCCTCTCTCTTCTGACTGAATTAGCGAATGCTTGTCGACGGCAAGTTCTGGGGTCCTCGCCCGATGTCGCGATAGGCGGAAGTCAGCTTAGTCAACGTGACCTCCTCCGAAACTTGAATTCAGTTAGTCGGTGAAGGCAACACGGAAGCATGCGACTGGCTGGGTGGCAAAAAATGTGCTGAAGTTGTTAAAATCTTTAAAACTGGCCCCACTCACTTTAATTATTGACCGGTGGAGGTCGCAAACCAAGCAACTGGTGAATTTGGTTTTCTCCGTGAATAAGAAGACACCGGGGGCGCGCTTAGCAATACTTGGGTGCAAGTGCTGGAAACTATTTGAGGTCGAAATTCGGAGCCAACCAATGGGACGAAGCCACAACTACGATTAAAACAGGCCAGCGGTATGGCACCAGAACCATTTGATGGTGATGAGGAACGCGTCGAACCTCGAAAAGTTGGAGAGAACCTCACCCAGTTGTTAACCCGAGAAAATCTTATTCAGAGTATTCGGCGGGAGACCACCAGATCTTTCTTCAAGCAACCGGTGTTCCGCGTCGTTACTCCGCATTTTTTATCCTAGGAAATAAGGCATTTGCATTGTGAGCTGCACAGCTCAGGTGTCATACGATAAGTGACCCATCTTCCATTTACATTCAAGCAATAGATTTACTCATGGATATCTTTTTAATTATTCGCTTAGTTATCGCGGAATTCATTTTTATTGAAACAGATAATTGAACTATTCGTCAAAACGTTTGAAGGTGTTCAGCTTTACAAATAAAAACTAATGGATTATTCATCAACATAATTATCGTAAGGCAATTAGATTGTTTTGGAGCAGCTCTCCATTCCGCTCTCCTATCCGCTACTCTTTTCAAAGTGATGTATTTTTTCTCTTTTTCAACCTTTATCACCTGTCGTACGTAACTCCGTCCGTGGGGCCGTCAGGTTATGAAGGATGTAAATTAGAAGGAATGTGCCAGTATGAAAAGGTCAGAGGAATGGAGAGCTGCGTCAAACCTATCCTAGGATTGTTGACTAATGATGACAACAGATTATGTCTTTCTGCGTCGGATCCCATTCTCTCGCTGCATATTCGAGATTTGGTCGGACGAGTGCGAAATAGCACCTCTCTTTTACTTTTTCGTGCGAATTTCTCCCTAGAACACGCTTGAAGTAACCTAGTTCATTCAGGGCTGTGCCGCAAATATTTCTTATATTTGTTACCCACGGTGAGTTCGAAGTTATCGTAACACTCAGATACTTCACTTCATCTGACTCCTTTACGTTGACACCACCATCCGCAACATGTGCATGGAGATTGTTGGACGACCCACGCGAGAAATTTACCGCAATGCTTTTTCTCAGATTAAGTTCTGTCCCTACTCATGGCTCTCATTTGAAATTTGTTTAAAGCCGATGATTTAATTTTTACGTGGGGATAGTTGGACGACCTCTGCAAGTCTTCTTCCATGATTCATGATTTGAATATAAAAACAGGAGTTAAAAGTCCACGAAACACTTTCACTTCATTTCCCAGTTCCCTTGGTCATCATTAAGTACTTGGGGTATTCTATGATGAGCTCAGATTTTGATGACTGCGCTCGGACTAGGATAGCGGCTTATGTTTCGTCAACCATCAAAACGTCCATTTTCATGAGGAAACACAAGCTTGACAATTTTTTGAAGTTGAATTTCAGTAACATGTGCAGAAATGCCGCTAAGGGTACAAAATACCCCACTAAAAATATTGGGAGTTTACAGGAAACGTAATGAAGATACACTTTTGTATGTTCCACAAGACTCTTGTGGAACATACAAAAGTGTATCTTCATTATGTTTCCTGTCAACAAGTTCCACCAAATATCGCCTTCCAACCTTAAGCTGATTGGGAGTTTACCCCAAATTAGGTCTCTTGTTGGTGGACATGCAAGTTCACTATCCATATGTGCGAAAATTTTGTATATTTGTTCCTTCCCGAAGCTGTTATAAAGATAGTTTAGCACAAAGTAAGAGCGTGTGAATTCTGAGAAGGGTAAGAGGGAAAATAGGGTAGTTTCCTTCATCAAAGAAAACGAAATGCATTGATTGCCATTCGTTACCCACCATTAGGGTTTTCATAATATACAAATTATTTAGTTTTAGAAATCCCAGTTTAGACGAATGGCAATGGTAAATTTTAACCTCATTTGAAAAAGGCCAGATTGGCGCCCATGCGATTCCACTCCACGTGACGTCACAGGGACCTAGTTTATACACGAGAGGATAGGAGTTTTACATCGTCTGAGATTACCAATGCATGCATGATGCACAGAGCTCAGGGAAACATCTCTTAATAATCACTTATTAAAATAGTCTAAGGTCGGAAAGTTTCCTTCGTTTGGTAAGGTAGTAATAATCCATATTTAAGCCAAGCGCTACCTGCTAGCAGCCTGCGTCGTATCAGCGCTCAAGTCTCGCCTCAAGGTCACCTCACTTGCGGCAGCGGGAACCAGAACGACGTCACACGGAGTTTTCCCGTCATTCCTACTTGGCCGTCGCGTTTTCGCGCGCTTGAAAATTTTCACTTTTCGTTTAATCGCGAAAAATAGATATCGTCATTCGAAAATCTAAGAGCGTGAAATGGGTACTCCAGGAGTAATAATCGTTCGATTCAGGCAATAAAAAATAATGGGAAACCACCCTATTCTTCCGAAACCCTGAGTGGAAGAAAAGGAAACGTGGCCACATCATGAGATTTGATGGTCTGACGGTTGTAATCGTCGTAGTACAAGTTCGCGGAAGAGCAGCAGAGGGAGAGATAGGATTAGATACGTGGATCAAGCGATGAAGGACGTGAGCCATAATAATTATAGTAGTTCGATTACATTAGCTGATAAGAGATTTGGGCGTTGAGCTGCGGTAAACCATTCGTCGTATTGATGACTGACGACAGATGAGCAAAAGGAAAATTTAGCGGAAGTTCAAACACAGTTTTTCTCGTGATAAACAACATAAGGTACTATTTCGCTCTCGTCCGACCGCACCTTGAATATGCAGCGAGCGTATGGGATCCTGTGCAGAAAGACTTAATCCGCGAACTGAATAAAATACAAAGGAAGGCTGCACGTTTCGTCAAAAACTGCTACGGGCGTACAGACAGTGTTACCCAGATGTTAAGCGAATTAGGCTGGGAGCCGCTGGAGACTCGGAGGCTGCGCGCTTTCGCTTATACTGCTTGAACAATTGAGAATGGATATCTTTAAGAGCGACACAGGGAACATAATATTAGAGCCAAACTATATTTCCAGGTCCGATGGAAGCGATAAATTAAGAGAGATGTTTTGCCGAACGGATTGATATGGGAATTCGTTTTTCCCCCGAACCATAAAGGACTTTTTTTATAATATTTCTTGGAGTTTAGATCAATGTAAAACAAGTTATAGCCAACGTTTCGATTTATTTTAAATCATCCTCAGGGCTCTTAACTTTGTACATATTTATTGATGTTATGTTATTCATGTCTAAACTCCAAGAAATATTATAAAATGTATTAAACAAGGTCAAGAATAGAAGAGAAAAAAAATAATAATTATCATAAAGGACTTTAATAAACGCTAGTCCCAACCTCGTTAGAGCACTTCATTTTTTTTAGCTGTAAACGGCTGGTGTCCCAACACCTCCTGCCACACGCCTTTTAGGCGGCTTGCGGGGTTTTATGTAGATGTAGATGAGGTCAGCTTCACACTTATGAGAATTTGGTTCTCAAAAATGTTCAATTCTGAATAGTGGATTTCTAAGGAATATTCCAGTAACAACTAAACGCATCGAGCGAAAATAAATTCATGGGAAATATTGCATTGTCTTATATAGCTAATATTAATAACTTCCGCCTTGTCGCGCCACATATCATTCAATATACTTATGTGTGGACGGATGGAATATGAGATGGCGTCAGCGGCAGTCGCTCCAACGCCACAATTTGGGGGCCTACGTGCAAAAATTCTTTCATCGTCCCAGGTCACGACGGCCGAGAAGGATGAAGGAAGGAGGAGGTGGGAGAGGATTCGCAATTGGGCCTTCCCTTTTGCGAATGTGGCCCGGCTGCATTCCCACGGCCGCTCCAAACCCATAAATCTCATCCTCTTTTCTCTTTCGAGAAAGTCGGTCGACCCATTCTCTCCCTCTTTCCAATCCTCTCTTTATTCTCCGCACTCTCTCTTTATCCTTCCTTCACACACACACTCCATCTCCTTCTCTCTCTCTATGCTGCTCTAGTCCACCCACGCAACCACGCGAGAAAAAAAATCCTACTCGCTCTGAACTGCCATTCATATTCAAGGGTAGACGCATCATCCGCTTTTTTTGTTTCGCTTTCCTTGTTTAAACACTTATGGCCGGTCCGTAGAAAAAATGGCTATAAATTAACCGAAGTTTCCCGTTTAAATTACGTTCGTACCGACGATCGTATCAACCTACGTCCCGTTCACACGCTCCCGGGTTACCATCGTAACCGAGTGCTGCCCTCAGTGCAGAATACCAAGTGAGAGGTGCAATGACCATTTGAGATAATATTATAATGGATATACTTTAATAAATTCAGTATTCCAATCAATCGAGTTCGTAGTTCAATACGTGGGAGAATTTCTTGTAAACAAAACTGTTTACGCAGTATTATTCTATTCTAATGTGTGACGAGATATTGCACCCTCAAGGGACTGATGTATTCGCCTCCTTTTACCTGGCTGCTACACCCCACTTTATTTTTATTTAACCTCACTTATTACGAAATCACAGCGATCGTATGTTAAATTGAGTAAACTTCGCTGTATAGACACGTAATGCCTCATAATATTAATTAATACGATATTTGCACAGAAAATTCACTTCGTAATTCAATTTACCGTCTATTTTTTCTATCCTCAAACCGAAGTATCGCCTGAGAGGAAGAAATTGTCAGCTGCACAATTTCGCATGGATAAAGCCCTCCCTATCCCAACCTTTCTCACGCTCACTCTCTCATCGGAGGAATCTGTAACTGGGGCGAGAGGAGAGAATGGAATTGCGAGCACCCTGCGTTGTCGTGGGAACGGAGGCGGGGGTCGTGCTCCTCGCGATCCATTCTGCACACAAGGGATCAGGGTATTGTTATTATTCGCTTGCGAGCATTCGCTTCCATTGGATGGGGATGGGAGGGTAAGGGTCCTGGCTGCGTGGGAGTGTTGGATGACGGCGTTTTCCAGGGTGTCACAGAGGGAATTGCGTCTTCTGTGACCTCTTGCGTTAAGAGGCACGGAGGAGATAGCCTGATAGTACTTGCTGCACAAACTCGGCGGCTACGTTTCTAGGCTTAGATTGCTTGAGCTACTGAGAACAAGAGACGCTATGGATAGGAACATGCTACCATGTGAATAAAATTACTAGTTAGTCATAGAAAAACCAAAAGTTAGCGTAGCTAGCGATTTACTTATGCATGAGTAATAAGATGCCAACAGTTTCCAGCAGTTAGCATTCACAAATACAATAAGTTAATAAAGGCACATGGAAAGCCTATTTTTACCGAATCCGGGTCAAACTAAACTTGGCAAGTATAATAGTACCTTAATGAATGCGGGAAAAGAAGACATCTTAAATCTATCGGTTATGAAGTATATTTTCCTAATATTTTCCATGTGATTTTTTTACCATAATAAATAAATATGCTCTTTGAATACATGGGGCTTGCTGAAGCCCAACGCATTGTCATGAAGCTCGTCAGCCAGGGCGGATACGATAGAGGAAGTAGCCATGACCCGCATGAGGATAGACCACTTACAATCAGTCTTTCATGTGTCTTCTCTAAATACCGATACAATCTCAGTGCGACACGTGCGACGCCCTTCAAACGCATCACAAAACAGTCCTATGAGCACGAATACCACAATGGAGATTTCTCCAGACAGCCGAAATTAGTTTATACAGGGCTGGACATTATTTCAAATAAAAGTATTTTAAAATACGCATTAGAAATAAATTTTTAATATGTATTTGGTATTTTAAATGCATGACCTGAGTGTATCTTGTATTTTGTATTTCAAATGCAGATTTATGGCATTTTCCCACTCTAAAATAAAAAAATTACTGTTGAAGTAGCTCTGATAACACCTCTGTGTCATCATGCTTCAGAAATAAATTCGTTTTCGTTAGAGTAGTTTTCTTCATGTTTGCTACAATCCATAATACGCCCATGCAGTTTATATTTTTTATGAACTCTCAGTTTCCATTTTAATGCATTTTTTATTTAAAAATATATTTAAAATACTTATTTTCTAGTTTATTTTTCAAATACCCTAGTCAAAGGTATTTTTGCATTACAAGTACTCTTCGGCCTATATTTTGCCCAGCCATGGTTATGTAATTAAATTTATTAGGCATGTACGCAAATATTTACCGAATTTTATACTCGTGATGATGTGATCTATCGAATTCATAAGTATTCAATGGTATTCCTATTTATATTGTAAATGTGAAGAGTGAACTTTTAAAAATAGTTTCATATTGCTTCCTAATTTGGTCCATGTCAGCCCCGACTTTTCAAAAATCCATTGTTTGTATCCCTCATTTCTTTGCAAATATAGTCACGCATTAAGTACCCTTTTACGCAAAATGTCCTCTGATTCTGTGCTGTACTCCCTCTCCTTATCTAACCTGCAGAACCTCTGACTTAAAATGGATTTCAAAATACTTCATAATACCCTAATATCGACTACTGACTGCCCGTAACTCCTGCTGAACTTAAGAATCTACTCACTCGCATTCCCTACTCCATCTGCCTCTTCTTCCCAGGATTTCTCCTTGACCAAGCGCTCACCTTTATATCGCCTCTCCTCTCTTCTAAACTCACTCCCTCCCTCCTTCGTTCATTTTCACTTATCACGAAAAAAATTCTCCGAGTCCATTTTGTCCGCTAATCGAATGGTTTATTTCCTCTCTCCACTGGTTTAGTCTTATTATTAAAAATTTTCACTTTCAATCGGAGTCATGGCTGCATGTGATAATTTATTTAAATAATATAAATTGCTATGCACCCATCGCTGCGCTGCAAACAATTTTAGAAATCCGATTGTAATGCAAATCAAGTGTCAATATTAATCAAACTTCTAGTGGATGGATAGGGGGCGGTCTATATTCATTCCCCTTGGTTATGATTCTCCAAGGGATAAGCTTGGGCTCAGAGGGAATCTTTCAGGAATACTTGGCGGATCATGGGCGTACCCTGAATCAAAACTAGGGGGGGGGGGGGGGGGGGCAAAACTAACTTTGGTCGTTCAAGTTGTAACTTTTATGCACCGAAAAGGTTAATGAAACCAACATTTTGAGTGAATTATGGCAGCAAAATGATTAGTGTTTATAATTATTTGCTTGAAAAAAATAATGATTTTTATTTTAGTTCCATGTCTTATACTAATAAAATTTTTCTTCAAAAGGAAAATTTGTTCATAACTTTTGTTTTGAACTAAATTTATTTTCGCTTCTAGGGGGGGCAGTTGTGCCCCTCAACCCCCGCTGGTTACGCCCGTGTGGTGGATGGAATCGAGCCGGATGTTGCCCAAGCCCGCCATTGGAAGGGAGAATGCATGCGCATGTGTCTCCACCTTCCGTTTGTTTGGCATGGGGCAAGCTCATTCATAACCAGCATTTATCATGATACGTGAGTTAAATTATCTTGGCTGCATTCGCAATAGAACATGAATATGTATACCTCTGAGGCAAGGATGGGCTCTCATTGAGTACGCGACATCCATATTGCTGCAAAAGTTGTTGGAAACGGAGTGCCATTTGGATCCCGCGATGGAGCGATTCATAACATCGTCACCTAGGTGATATCTCTTCTCGTTCCGCAGACGACTAATGAACCCGAATTGGGTAGACCACTCATTTAAGGAATTCCCACCACAATTGCTCTTCTTTTCATTTCCGGTCGCTGCCACCAGCGCCACCACTTCCACCCTGCGGATGTTTTCGCAACCATTAATGTCCGGAAGAAGGCGCAGCGATCGAAATGTAAACAAACAAAATTGCCGGCCTCGGTTGGGTAAAGTCCTCGCCTATGAAACTTAAGGTCGCAGGTTCGAGTCCTGCCTGTGTTGGTGGTCCATATCCAGGATGTTTGTGTTGTGCATTGTTAGTGTTGGAAGCCCCGTTGTGAAAGGCCCTTATGTACTGCTTACGTGGAAGTTGAAAACAAATTGTCAACTGGTTGCCAGGCTTAATATCTGGCCATTTTATATCTGTGAGTATACATGAAAATTACGAATATTGCAATGTAGGGTTCTTCAGTTGGACAATGGATGTGTGGTCACCCGCGGCGCATTTAAATGAGTTAACTAAAGGCGCCACTTGCGGCGCTGACGGTGGGGCGATCCGAATTTGACGGGTAAATGTGGTCAGAGTGATCACTGATTTCGCGATAGATGACAGCGTCGTCAGGAATGTACCGCTAATTGTGGAGCGTGGGTCATTTACATATATAATGAACAAAAGAGGGCCGATTACGCTTCCTTGCGGGACACCCATTTGTATTTATTTATATACACATGTACATATGCCTTAGGGCACAGTTATCTGAACCGGCTCCCCGATGACTTCATCGATTTAATGCGAAACATCATTCCGTCGCGTTGCCAAGAACGTCCGAAGCGCTGACTCGGTGCAGCGGAAGACAGCCTGCAGTCATCCCAGGGCGATTGGTGGAGCAGAAGGAAGGAAGAGAGGGGAAGGGGCTGTTTTGAAATATTTTCGACGGTGGCGTTTTTGCTCCTCGCATGCAGCAAGGGCCGCCTCTACCTGCTGCTGCTGCTGCCGGCCCTTTGACCCTCGCCGCCGCCCCTCAATGGCAGAAGAACAAACGAGTGCGAGGTACCGCTCCGACGTCGGTTGCCCACCCTCCCCCTCCTCCACAGACCCTAGGGTTCCTTCCTCCGAGGTATCTCCGGTGGTCACGGCCGCACCCTCTTCCCACCCCCCTCACCTCCCGCATTCCGACGCCGAAAACATCAAAACAACGCCTGACTCCCCCGACGTGAGGGGAGAGCCAGGGGTCGCTCTAAGCCCACGAGCGCAGGCAGAGAGCCCTATAGATTGCCGATAATGCACTTTCTATTGTATTTATATTTGTATGAATAATTGATGGCTTTTCGATTAAGAAAGACTCCTTTAAGGAGAAGTGGCTACATTAGTGGAATGTCCATTATTATATTATTACTGAAAATTACTTATCTTTATATTTGATGCTGCCGTAGAATGACGGAGATAAAATGTATCGTCCGAGTAAGGAGGAGTTACTTAGAATAGTGGGAGAAAAGAGATGTCTTCTGAAAACCTTAAGGAAAAAACGTGACAACTTGGTTGGCCACATTCTGAGGCATGATAACCCGTCGAAAACAATCGTAGAAGGACAGGTGGAAGGGAATAAGGGCAAGGGACGGCCCGAGTGATTTACATATGACAGGTTATAAAGGATGTAATAAAGAAGAAATACATCTCTATGAAAAGGGTAGCGGATAGGAGAGAGGAATGGAGAGCTGCGTCAAACCAATCTTTGAATTGCTGACTTATGACGATGATGACCTTTTAAAGTGCCATTCCATCGTAACTGTGGCTGTACAATTCTTGAATGTTTCGCCGAACATTACGCTTCTGGGAGACAAATTCCTATACCTGTCCGTTGGCAAAATTTATTAAAAAATAATTAATCGTTTCTCTTGGACCTAGAAATAGAGTGGGGTTCTAAGATGATGTTCTCCGTGTCGCTTTGAAAGGTATCCAAGCCTAGCACATAGCCTCTGAGTCTCTAGCGGATCTCAGCCAAATTCGTATAAAAGCTGTGTACCCCTTGAGTGTTTGCTCCATGGGGGAGTAAAGTATTCCGACAAAGTTGAACAATCACACGCATCCATGCCCTGCGTAGCAGTGGCGCAGCGAGGGGGTGGGGTTTGGGGAATACAACCCCCCCAGAGTTCAGAATTTTTAAAAATTTTAATCCAATTTACTTAATTGGATTAATATTACTTAGAGAATAGCATAAATATTATATCCCTCCGAAAGCCGTAAAACTCACAATTTTGAACCCTTTATCTTGAAAATTTTCTAAAGGAGTGTCCCCGCACCTCCCGCTTACCCTGGCTGGTATTCCACACCCCCAGACACCCCAATATTAGTTGTGCCAAAACCCCCCCCCCCAGCCTTAATTCCTAGCTGCGCCCCTGCTGCGTAGCATAAATTACCCAGGCAGGATTAGAAGCCGCGACCTAGTTTGGCAAACGAGGAATCCTCACCCCGGCCGGCAAAAAATGTAGTCCCGGCGTGGAATAGAACGAGATACCCACAGAAAGCAATCCACGATACTAACTCATCTAACTAGGCCAATGAGTTAGATAACAAAAGAAAGGGAACAGATTTTTTCGCTGGACTATAGTGGAGAGACAAATTTGGGGGGAGGGGGGAAATATTTTCCCCAAAGTAGTACACACATGACAAACATGAGTTTAGTTGTTCATAGGTTTGGTTCTCGTGGAGAGCATCCATGCATCTTATACGAGGAGCATGCATCCGTCTGAGAGAAGAGGGGAGGGTTGCATCGGATCATGTTGTCGCCGCGAGGGGTCACCAAGGGTGACGCTGATTGTGCTTGGGGGTCACGTCAAGGGCGAACCATCATGGCGCCCCAAGCACCGCCGGCCCAGGCTGAAAATATTATCACGGCATCATAATTACGTAGTCCTCATTCGCCACATATCTTCCATGGTTTGCGAGCTATCTTTGTTGAACCTCATATTCATCGCTAAATAATAGATATTATTATTATAGTATTCTACCGATTAAGGTAGGTTTCCATGGAGTGTTCAAGAAGTGATCTGGAAGCCTCCCTTTCCTTCTAGCACTGCCTTCTTTAATTCACGGTTAGGCCTAATACCTTTCAATTTATCTAAAATTCCTATTCTTTTCTTTTCCCCTCCCTCGTTTCCCTAACATTCTACCCTATAACACCATTTTCAACATCCCCTCACCGCTAAGCACTAACTCCATCCATACCTTTTCTCTCCTTCGTACCTCATCTAAAAGCTGCCTCTCCTCGCCAGCCATATCCAGCACATCGTCGTTCCTTTTCCTCTCCGTCCATTTCACCCTCTCCATTCTTCTCCATACCCACATCTCGAATGCCTCCAAGCTTCTCTCGTCTTCTTTCCTCAGTGTCCACGTTTCCGTACCGTAGAGAGCTACACTCCAGATCAAACTCTTCCCTAACCTTTTCTTTAAACTCTTACATAACGATCCTCTCAGAAGCCCCTTCCTGTTCATGAACGCCTCCTTTGCTAGTGCAAATATCCATAAAATATATCGAGTGTATTTCGTCCGTTTTGGTGATTAAAAAAATCAGTCTTTGCCACAGTTTCGGAATTTAATGAATAAATGCAATGATTAGGTGATGATATGTAGGTGTTTTACCCTCTCATGATTATTTCTATGCAACCCCGAATACTCACTCAATTTAAACGCTTGAGTGTCATTATCGAGGGATACTTTCGCGGTTTCAAGGACTGAGCGCCATTGTAATGGTTCACAAACTTATGGCCATCAAGTATTTACAAATGTGGCTATAAAAATACAAATTATTATATGTTTTAAATTCCTAAACTTTGGCAATGGATGATTTTATAATCAGTCAAACTTACGACCTACACTCGATATTTCAATTAGCGTATAAATGAGGAGATCGAAAAGGAGAAAAATGTAAATTCCATAAAAAAAATTATTTTGGCTATCCTCGAACGGTTTCAACACTCGCGTGTCATTCACGAGGGAAATTCCAGCGATTTCAACTAACTTAACCACCGTAGTAATGGTTCAAGAACTTATGATCGCCAAGTATTTAAAAATGAGAATATGAAAACATGGGTATTATTTTTTTTTGTTAAATTTTATTTTATTGGTAATGTTGTATTTTTAACCGAATTTTCCGGCACTTTTTTGCCATTAGCGCTTTGAGCCATATGGTGAAGCTTAGTCGTTGAAATAGCCGTCGTTTTTCTATAAAAATCTCGATAATACAAATAGTATTATAGTATTATAGAGATTAATATTGTAGGTCCAGAAGAATGGTTCAATGATTGTTTTGACCGAGCGTTAAATGCCAGGGGCTGTCCTATGTAGCGCGCTGTGATGACTTCATGAAGCGAGTTATTGCCCTTTCGACTGAGAAACGGAAAAAAGATTGTAAATCATTGAAATGGCTCCGAGAGTGAGCGAAACAGAAGACTAACAAGTAGCGCCAGCGGTTGATTTGTGGGCGGTCGCGCTCCACCGCGACGAAAACTTTGATATCCGTCGCTGACCTTGCGTGTGTACATGAATCTCTCTTTTCACCCTTCGCCTAGCAACTCAAATCCGTATTATAAATCTCATCAGAGTCGAGATCGTTCATTTGTCACTGTTGCAACCTCGCTCGCTGAAACAAAATCCATCGGCGAACGATGACGCGACGACGGTGAGAATAAAATAATACCGCTCTAATGGTCGCAATCACCATCATTGGTCTACCGACTCTTTAAGGTCTGGGGAAACGATTCTTTAACACGTAAGAGTTAATTTCTAAATGTATGAACGCGAGGATGAACAGGAAAATGCACCGTGCAACTACCCAACTTGTGCAAACGCATGAACAGAAAGTAGAACCTGTTCTAATTTGGTTCGTGCATTTGTGCATGTTCCGTTCCGGTCCACAAAAATCGTTCATGTATTTACAAAGTAACTCGTACTTGTTAATGTACCGTGTAACCAGAACTTTAGGGTTTGGTCACTCAATACATTAACCCTTACGAGTTACTTTTTAAATGCATGGACAATTATGGGGGTACCTTAACGGATCGTGTACGAAAGATTGGACCAAATTTAAACGGGTTATAACAGAATTTAGGACGCAGATAGAGGAGACGCAGAGGAAAGGTGGCGGAGATTCCTGTGCCCCCTGGAAAAAGATTGGCTGCGTCCCATCCAACATTAGAGCTAACTCTCCCACGTAAGCTCCATCTTTTATTTTTTTCTATATAATTAAGTGTTTTTGTTGCCCTCCCCCTGGGAAAAATATGTATGATCTTACATATAGATCTAATATGTAGTTACTGATCGACCGAGTTAGTAACGAGGAAGTCCTAAGAAGAGTAGGAGAGAAAAGAAGACTCACGAAAACCTCGACAAGAAGACGGAAATCGTAGTCCATATCTTGAGACATGATGGTCTGATGAGAATTATCGTCGAGGGACAGGTGGAAGGCAAGAACGGGAACAGAAAACTCCTAATTAAATATATGGAACAGGCAAATAAGGATGGGAAAGAGAAGAAATATGTAGGTGTGAAAAGATAAGCTGATGAGAGAAATGAGTGGAGAGCTGCGTCAAAACTATCTTAGGATTTTTGACCAGTGATGATAATAGTAATAATAAAGAGGTCGAGTGACCTATTTCATTGTTTCACCCCCCGCCTTTCTTTTTCTAAACGTTCATTTCTATTCAGACTTCTTTCTTCCATGCCAAAACTCCTATGCAAAATGTGTTCCAAATGTTGATCCTTTTTTCATCCCTCATCCATCTTGCACCATCACTATCGTAATTTTCCCCCTATTCTTCACACCACCCGATGAAATTTACTATTCTTTGTTATTTATTTGTAAATAATGTTGGATATTTTTTGTTAATAATTGGTTACGTTGATTGATTTTATAAAATTGTTTCTCTTGTTATTGTAGTCCTCTGTAATTGGCCTCGTGCTGTTTTTGGATTAAATTAATAAATAAATCATGTAGTCACTATAAGTTGACTTTTGTGTGCTGGAATGCCCTAAAAAGCAGTGAAATTTCCCACCAATTTTTCGGAAACCAACTTCGATCTGATATCTGCTACTTGGGTTTGGGCTGAAGGGGAGTTTGAGTGAATGGGTGGGGGAGGTGCAAGGGACAAGACATTCTCCCCTTCCATTCCAACGGTCGGCGGTGCCTCGCGACTGCTGCCATTCCAATCAGTCTAGCAAGTCATAAAACGAGTATTTCTGGAACACTGATAAATCAGTTGTGCTCCATATCATCGAAGCAATAAGTTTAATAGAAATGAGCAGCCTCAAGCATCCATCTCACTTGTATGCTTTGCGATGACCTTTGGGAAATTTGTTCAAAATGCGGTTACGGGTGCAAAGTGCAGCTGCCAAATATACACGATATATGCTATGTGCAACTGCCTGTGTGAGCGTGTTCAGTGAGACGACCTGAGGAGTTTCCTCTGTGTTTTCGTTGAGGATACGAGCATGGACGTACCCAGCGAGGGCCAGGAGGGCGCAGCTGTCCGCCCCCCTCTAGAAACAAAAATCGCAAATGTTTTAAGGAAAATAATATTTTTTCAAGCAAATAATTTTAAAAACTAATAAAGAGCTGTTACGGTTTCCTTAAAATGTTGATTTCATTCACCTTTTCCATGCTTAAATCTTACCTACAACTTGAACAACCATGGCTTGCCCCCCCCCTAGTACCGATCCTGGGTACGCCCTTGGATTCGAGTCGATTAACACCAAAAGAATTTTTTGCGTAGGTCGTCCAACTATCCCCATGCTGTGCATGGTGTTAGCATAAAGGCGATGGATGAAGTAAAGTATCTGGAAATTACGATAACTTCGATCCTATCGTGGGAAACACATGCAAGAAATATTTACGGAATAGCGCCGAAGAATCTGGGATCCGTCAAGTGTGTTTCGGGAAGATTTTCGCTTGATAAAGAAAAAGAGAGGTGCTATTTCGAATGCATCCGCCCACACCATGAATACGCAGGGAGCATAGGGGATCCAGCGTTGAAAGACATAATCCGCGAACTTAATAAATTACATTAGGATAGATGCGAGATTTGTCAAAAACTCCAACGGGAATATAGAAGGTGTTACGCAGATGTTTAAACGAATGAAGCTGGGAACCGCTGGAGACTCGGAGGCTGCGCCCTAGATTTACAATAGATTGCTTGAGCAAGTGAGAATAGATGTCTTTCAGAGCGACATGGGGAACATCATACAAGAAAACCCCATTTTATATCCAGGTCCGACAGAAACGATAAATTAAATGTATGATTTTGCCGAACGGAAGGGTATGAGAATACTTTTTTTTTTAGCTCGAACAATAAAGGGTTTTAATAAATGCTTAATATTTTGAATCCGATTGGAAATTAATTATTGGCTGAGCGTGATTGTTACGTCATCGAAATAGGCGTCAGGAATCGAGTGGAAAAAAAGGAGCGGGTGAATGGTGAGTGATTCCCGACGCGGCCCTCTGGGGCGGCAATTGAAAAGGCCCGGCACTCCAACATGGCCGACTGCGCACTCTGACATCCTCGGCCTGGGAGGGGTGAGGGGGGCAGAGGAGCAAAAAATGAGTTGGGGGAGACTTGCTTCGCTCGAGACTGTGATGGGCCCTCGCTTGAGGGTGGGCCAGGGATGTGCTCGTGGGCCCTAGTGGCCTGGAATGTGCATTTGGCGCCATTTCTCTCTCCCTCTGATGTGAGGTGAGGGAGTGCTGACGACGATCGAGTGTTTGGCGGGAGAATGAATTACCGAGGAGGTTGGGGTGTACTGGCAAGGCGGGGGCGACACTGGTTCCGAGCGTGGAGCGAAGTGCGGCAAATATTGGGGCAACACCTACTCTGACCAAAACTTAAGCAATCTATTTGGTCATATTTGGTGAAATATTTATTTGGTTCAGAATTCGTTAATATCGAACCCGTGCAGTAAAATTCTTACTTTTTTGGTAGGCTTTGCGAAGTAATGCCACAAAATTTCTTTTCCAGGGGGAAAATGATCATCAATCGCCACAGTTGCGTTGTACAACTACCTATATCGGCTGAAATTAAAATTTTACAAGTGTAAAATAGGCATTTCCCCGCACTTTTACTTGTATTTAAGTGATATGATTACAGTCAATGGAAATCTAACCTTCACGGACCGGTCACAATGGTTGTAAAAAAGTATGTTTTCGATGATATCCCTACCAGTAATGTGGCTAATAGAACACTAAGTTTATGCATTAATATTAGTATTTACTGTCTAATTAAAGATGATTATGGCATCCGTTGTCCATTTACTTAGCCAAGAATCGCATTTTCAGAACAAAACTCAAAATATCAGTCAGGTACTCCAACAGTTGTCAATTAGTCCAACAATAGGGTGGTTTCCTATTATTTTTTTATTGTCTAAATCGAAATATTATTACTCCTGGAGTATGTATTTCACGCTTTTAGATTTTTAAATAAATATATCTAGTTTTAGCGATGAAATGAAAAGTGAAAATTTCCAAGCGCGCGAAAACGCGACGGCTACGTATGAATGATGGGAAAATACCGTGTGACGCCATTCTGGTTCCCGCTGCCGCAAGTGAGGGGCGAGGCTTCGAGCGCTGATACGATGCAGGCTGCTAGCAGGTAGCATAGTACCCTGCTAGCTGGTAGCGCTTGGCTTAAATAAGGATTATTATTGCCCTATCAAACGAAGGAAACTTTCCGACCTTAGATAGTTTTAATAAGTGATTATTAAGAGATGTTTCCCTGAGCTCTGTGCCTCATGCATGCATTGGTAATCTCAGACGATGTAAAACTCCTAACTATTCGTATAGAAACTGGGTCCCTGTGACGTCACGTGGAGTGGCATCGCTTGGGCGCCAATCTGGCCGTTTTCAAATGCGGTTAAAATTGACCATTGCCATTCGTCTAAACTGGGATTTCTAAAACCAAATAATTTGTATATTATGAATACACTAATGTTGTGTAACGAATCACAATCAATGCCTTTCGTTTTCTTTGATGAAGAAAACTACCCTATTGTCAAAGTTTTATGGCGGAACACTGGCCACGCTATACATTCGAAAAAAAGCTTCTCGAAATATTTTATATTCCTTAGAGATTAAAGTATTTTCCAGTCCCGCCAACTTGCGATTTTATTGTTTTTAGTTTCGCTGTCTTGTAGCTGGACGTCAGATGGCAGTGAGGAACAATCCGAGGCTATTGAGGCATAATTGTATTGCAATTAGCTGTAATAATGTGATGGTCATTGATTTTAACCAATTGTTGGAGGTAAAAATATTTCGAAACTCCGATAGTTCACAAAGAATCCGTCCGCTAGTAGCCTCACATGGACTGGTGGCGACGCGCCGCGGCCGGCTTAATAAAAGATATCACTTGCGTGTCATGCAAAATGACGCGCAGGTCACTCGTGTATTTCCATTTTCATGGCAACCATATATGGACGATGCAGTTAACGAGAGTCGGCGGTTCCATTCTTTCGCTTCTTCAATTGTTTCCCTGCCGGTTGCGGCGCACAGAGTAGTTAGCCCACCTGCCACAGTCGTCGCTGTTTATCTCGTGTGGATGGGGCGAAAGCAATTTGCTGAAGGTGGTGGCCTCCGATTGTAAAGGCAAGTTCTTAGTTGATTGGAAAAAAGTAGAATACTGTGTCATTATGATAATGTTAGTGCTGTCGTTATCCTATTATACAAGCATCATTATCTTGTGCCTATGATTTTGTTTCGAACTTTATATAATTTCTTAATTCATTGCCCGAAAAAATGCGAGCGTTATACACGACGGTAGGCAATCTTATAAGTGCGGTAGATACGCAGGTTAGGTTGCTGTATTTCCTTTATAGAGGCATATGTAATTGCTTCGAATACGTTTCGACATGATAGCGAAATAATCCTCTTAGTATCTATTACTCTGTATATTATTTCCTTTGTTCTTGACCTCTTAAGTGTTACTCTTGGAAAATTCCGTGGCTAAAATCATATTCAAACTTTGTATTAAGTACACGAAAACTTATTCATTATCGTCGTGAAAAAAGTAATTTATGTAAAAAAGTGATAAACGTATGAGGATATAGTTTCAATCAACAGATTTTGTTCCGTCACTATCGGTGTGCTGCGAGAAATTCGGTTTTCTATTTCTCATGGCAAGTTATTCTTTGGCCAAATTAAGACCACAGGGATTCATAACACGTTCCTTAAACAGTACAAGGCGGAAAAGCCCTAGCTTGCGTGCTCCTATTTTCACTGGTCACCATAGTATCTAACGATCTTATCGTTGAATTATTCTTTCTCTTATAATAATCCTCCAAGGTCGTTAGAATATTAATGGCTTTGCCTGGTTTCGCTAATAGTAGGACCCGCCCGCCTCTGTGACGGTGCGGGATTCCTCGTCCCTTCCCTTCCTTACCTATCCACTCCCAGGAGTCTACGTCGGACTCCTATCGCGGCGGCGCCTCCTTCCTTGTTCCTTCCCGTCCTTCCCCTTCTGGGTGCAGAGGAGAAAAGCTCGCGCTTACAGTCCCTGCCCCAGGAGTCCCTGCCCCCCGCGAGCCCGCCCTGGAGTCTCGTTTACACTGGTCACCATAGTGGTATCTAGCGATTTGATCGTTGGATTATTCTTCCTCATAGAATAATCCTCTAAAATCGCTGGCACAGCAATGGTTTTCCAGGTTTCGCTGATGGTAGGACCCGCCCGCCTTTGTGACGGCGCGGGATTCCTCGCCCCTTTCCTTCCTTCCCCATCCACTCCCAGGAGGCGTCGTCGGGCTCCTATCGCGGCGGCGCACAGTGGTCCCAAATCGAAAAAAGCTGGCCAAAATTAATAACGTCGTAATTTTAGCTAAAACAGCAACAAAAGTGGATATCTCTCACTGATTTTGATCGTCTGAATCTGATTTTGGCATTATTTTACGATGTCTCTTCATTTTATCATTATTTGAGCTGTTATTATTTAAACAATTTTTAGAAAATCTCAATATAGATGTCATTGCGATTGGTGATAACTTGGTGTTCATGGAGAGTTTAAATTAGTATAATTTTAAGGTAAAAGATGTATAAATTGTTGTTAAAACCCATTATAGAATTTACGACATGAAATTGGTGAGATTCGAACCCGTGACCATCAGCATAGTTGGTGAGATACCAAAATCGGAAAAAAGTGCTCACACACACTCATTTTTAGCTTCCATATATTTGATAAGTCACATAAGATGAAATGAAATGACTGATATTAAGAACATTGAGGAAAATAATGTTCGAATTGCAATAAAATGGCTTTCATGCATCACAAAGAACAAATTTAAAAATAATCGTCTCCCGATGTCACACCATCGGACTCATTGTCGTTCTGCGAATCACTTAAAATTAGCAAATTTTCACCTCACCTGATAGGCTGACCTCGTTTTTTTGTAACTCCTGATGTAATTAAAATGTATGATTCAAATATTTGCAGGAGTCTTCGAAAGATATCTTCATAATTTAACATTCTTGGGTATTTTCTTGTACAATGCTCTCGGAATTTCCTCATGTCTATGTTCCTGGCCTCCAATGCTTCCTCCGTTAAAACTTCAACTGTAAGAAAGGATTCTTTGGAAATTGCTGTTCCATTTATCAGCACTTTATTTACCATGAGCAGAATATAATACCAAGCATAATCGATGTACAGTTCAGCTATTTCAACGCAATACTGGCTGAAGGCTTCATTATTTATCTCATAGCCGCAGGACAGAGATTTTAATATCACTGAAAGTCTATGAATAAGTCTTTCATCGATACCCGTCGTGAAAATTACAAATCACATTAATAATTACATTTCATACACATAAAGCATTTATTCGTAGAATTTTCAAAATTATAGAAACGGGTCCAATATTTCTTACTTATTGATTATAATTTTATATTTACACGTAATTTCATCTTGTCTGAAATGAAATCCTGAATCAAAACTTCACTTTTAAAAATATGATGTTTGAGATTAATGAATGATTATTTTTATACACTGCATATATCCGCCGAATGTGCTTACACGGTAATCATTTGCACTCACTAGATGCGAGAGGGAGATATTGATACACTTCTGGAGGGAATTTCATTTCCTTCTGCAACCAGCTTTTGAACATCTCTTTGCAATGCTCATCTGTCCTCGAGCTTTGATTCCACTTTCTCAGGTATTTCGAGAAAACATTCTTCGCACAAAACGCGTCAGAATATTTTTTGCATGCTTGATTTCATTCAGTCGAAATCTTGTTTTCAAATATTCCACGACATATTCCTTCTTCTTTGCTAATTAATATTCTTTTCTCTCCGTATTTTTATTGTACACCGCAAGGTACGAAAAAATTTGCGGCACCCATAATTCAAATTTAACAGGAGTATTTACGGCTGAAACGATGAATGTGATTTCTAAAAGTTGTCTATTTTTAACCAATAATAAACCGGATATTATGATTTGACATTGAATAAAAGATATAAAGCTTATATAGACTTGCCTCTGAGTTTCCGGCGTATCCTGAAATTTGCATGCCAAACATTGGCAAACCAAGTGCTTTAATTATCTGGACAGGAGAAGTTTCTCGAGTTAGCCGTTTTAACACAGTTCGGAGCACAGCACTTGTTCATATAGAAAATCATTAAGTAAAACTGAGTGGGAAATGTTCACCACATCCATGCAATGGCTATGGTGAGGGAGGCCGTCATCCTCATTCCATTATTATTAAAAAATGCACGAGCAAGATTCACGCTCCATTGGTGGGCTTAGACGAATTTTTCCCTCCGAATTCACTCCTATCTACGTCTATGGGCTGTTGTAATGATTCTGTGAATAATTCTTGGCATTAGGGAGCATTTATTTCTCTTAGCGCCAATACCTTATTTCGGAATAACGTGCTGACAACGCTGTACAGCATGCAAGGGATCTCTTCTCTATAAAAATATGAGGAAAGTTTTGCAGAGAAAAGCATCTTGTGGTTACTGTAAGGTTCTCGCATGAGAACTTGAGTAGTCACTTTTGATCACTCATAATGTTTCTCCTTAAGAGCATGAAAACAGGCCCTCATTGGTTTCATGAATATTTGAAGGTGAGAGCACAAACGAGAAGTGTGCATACGATAGGCGTGAAGCACTTGATTTATGCAATCGTACAGGATGTAGAATTATGCTAAGTACACACCATGCAAGTTTGACTACCGATACAGGAATATTTGAGTGATAATGCCACTGTCTCCCGCCGCCCGCTGGCCAGCCGCCCTCAGCGGAGCGGTGCACCGCTCAACTTAAAACCCTCTAGATGTCGGATAGGCAAGTATCGGCAAGATTTTTTTTCTCCATCTTGTTGTACATACTCTTCCTAAGGATTAAGCATAGGAATCTTTGAGGGGCACGGAGGGGCACGAAACTATATTGACACATTTGACTAAAAATAGGCCCAAAAATAGCTAACATTATAAATAATTAAATATAGTTATAATAAATTCTGAAACGAAGAAAACTTACCATAATATTGTGAAAGAATATGCAAACTTACCGTATTAAAATTGACTGATGAATCCCATGAAATTAAAATAGTCATTTATTAAGTTGAATTACCCTAAAATCGACTATTTCTACGCCTCGGGCGTTTTAGGCTGAACATGCCCATGTTTGACGGGTTACACAGGTCAACATAATAATCACACAGACCTATCAGGTACAAAATATTATAGGCCATATCCTGCAGAATCCGAATACATAATTTAAAACTTCCTCGTAAAAAGTCGAAAAAATGACTTTTGGCCAGCTTTTTTCGATTTGGGACCACTGTGCGGCGCCTCCTTCCTTTCTCCTTCCAGTCCTCCCCCTTCTGTGGTGCATGGGTGATAAGCTTCGGCTTCAGACTTCGGCCTAGGAGAGTAACTTCGCGTGCCCGCCCTAGGGTTTCGTATCCACTGGTCACATTAGTGGTGGTGTCGTATGAGAAGAGAGACAGAATTTCCGGTTTACTTCAACAATATTCGTTCCCATAGTTGTCATAACACGTAAAAACTATGCCTTCTGAGTGTGAATAACATTTTCACGGAGTCTATACATCACAGGCATGTGAAATGCATATCGTTTCGATGAACTCTGAGATTTGGCTATTCGCGATTATTCGGTGCCTCTACGGATGAGAATTATGAAAACGCTCCGTGAGTGTTTTTATTCATGCGTAGCCAGTGGCGGATCCAGAGAGGGGCTAAGGAGGGGGGGCATAGGGAAATTCAATTGAGAGGAATGTACATTTTTAGCCATTTTACCCCATATTAACTGTCTAGAATGTGCTCGGAGTAATCCGTGAAATTTTGGGCTTTCGGGGTTCTCCTCTCCTTTGTATATTCGGCAACCGAATGAAATTACAATTTTTTCGGTATAAATTGGATACCCACTGGGATGAAATTACTAAAAATATACGTGAATGCTTGTTTTAAAAACTTAATTCTTAAAAGAATTGATAATGACAGAATCTTTTATTGTGTTGTTACAAGCATCGAAACTCTCAAAATGTTTGAAACCTCCCGGACCACCACTACCGCTGGGAGGTTACCTCCATGGCCCTCCTTATCCCTTTCGTCGATCCACCACTCTCCTAGCTAGCCTATTTATTACATCTGGATCCATGCTTTTACTACACAGCAACTTTTCCTCTTGGCTGACGGACTCTTTTTGCGCCATTGCTATCCCCACGTGCGTGGTCAGGCCACGAAACAAATATTTAATATCGTTTG
This sequence comes from Ischnura elegans, assembly GCF_921293095.1. Classification (NCBI taxonomy): domain Eukaryota; kingdom Metazoa; phylum Arthropoda; class Insecta; order Odonata; family Coenagrionidae; genus Ischnura; species Ischnura elegans. The sequence goes on along the minus strand of NC_060248.1, from coordinate 14,327,364 downwards.
GCCAAGGAGAGGGACAGGTAGGTGGGCTTGGCTCTATTGTATGTGACCTGGGAAGCGTCGTGGGCATGGAACGGAAGGGATTTGCAATGCGAGCGATGCCAGGGCGAAATGGATGGGAAAGGCACCTGCGGGCGTTGGATTAATAATCTAAATATTTATAGCGCTGAATAGTTGCACGGTTGAAGGGGCAGGCGTGGTTCTCAAATATTTGCTTTACAAATGGAATGAAGGCCTTAATCATAAATGTGTATCTTTGTTTTATGGAGAATGTGTGGTGATTTGATTGGATGGGAATGGTTGACTCTTGTTTTTGTAAGTCGCTGAAGACCTTGAACAACTAGTTTGTGTTTGTATTTCATTTTCACTCATCTGTTCTTGGTCCTCAATGTTTTAAATTCTGCAATGGCTTAGGGTTTTACTTGCTTCTTGGATTAAGGTTCTACCTCGTTCATCATAGCAGATGCGGTGACCGCACATCGTAAATACGTGTATTTGTACCTAAAGGTTGGAGCGACAAAGGAAGGACCGCACGTGACATTGCAGAAATGGGGTCGTTCACCCAAAGTCGAAATCGCAATTCGTTGTATGAATTCGGAAAATGGAAGGGAGGGCGAAGTTACGAGGGAATAAAAACAATAAACAAAATGTATTGCACGCTTATAAAGAAATTTAAAATTCTTAAGGATACTTCGAGCTTTACAACTGATGCTTGTCCGGCCTTATCGAAATGCCTCAAACTATGCGTCAGTATGCTCTATAATTTACACTCACTTTCAAAGGTTATAGATCGAAGTTTGTGAACGAGCGAGCGAGATGTAAAAAGTTATGAGCAAAGTTTCCCTAGACGGACCCTCGATCCAGCAACCATTACCGTCAGCAGCAACTCCACTAGGCCACCGCAACTACTTGCGTCGCAAATCATATAATGCGTAAAATACCAACCGACAGTGAAAACCGGGGTTGTAAGTAGTAAATGCACACGAAATAATCAATAAATCGAAAACATAAATCGAAACAGAATGATACTTTTGAAATTAACTTCTCCCTCTTGAGTACATATATCTTCACGCGAAAACAAAATATGTGTGGTCTGTAGCCAATGACAACAGTAGGAGCAAGGGAAACTATTCCTCGAGAATTAGAAGTGGAGCCGCAAACTTTGTCCTAAAGCTATTGAAAGTGGCTATACATATTATATCTGTATACATTTATCTTTTTTTCCTTCTTGTCTTGACCTCTATAATATAATGATGTTAAGTTCTTAAAGTTTAGGCCAAATAATTCAAAAGTGATTTGCCTACGTTTAGGTTTATTTTAAACCATCCTCAGGGCTTATTTATTACAAATAATCAACTGGAGGAAGAGTTCTCGGGTTTCCAACCAGGTCCAAGGGTTTTTCTGCACCGACGTTTCAAAGGCTAAGTCTGCCATCGTCTTCAAGGTGAATGACGCTTCTCTGGAGCCTCTTGTTAGATGAGTGACAGCTCGCTGATTGAAAAGATGCCGTCCGTCTGACTGACCGTCCCCAACTCTGGAGGAATCCACCCTCCTTTCCACAGATTCACCCTGAAGACGATGGCAGGCCTAGCCTTCGAAACGTCGGTGCAGAAAAACCCTTGGACCCGGCTGGAAACCCGAGAACTCTTCCTCCAGTCTCTTCGCCGGGAAAACCTTGGATCCTTCATTACAAATAATAATCAATCAATCCTGTGAAAATAAGCCCAGATAAAATAAACCGAAACGTAGGCAAATCAATTTTGAATTAATTGGCCTTAACTCCAAGAACTTAAGATCATTATACATGTATCTCGATTATATCAATTGATTTAAATAGTTGACATTCTGATTGGTGGCGCCGCGCCGCGGCCGGCTTCGGCAAAGGTATCACGGCGAAGTGTCCGGTTCCGGTCATCGATACTGAAAATTTACTGTAAGATCGTAATTCTTTGTGTTGAAGTTTATAAATAAGCAAAGGGTTGTCATGGGTAAAAAGTTGTTGACTGGCTACCAGTGCAGATGAATAAATAAGTTAAAAGAGACAACAACATCGTGTATACTTTAAGAAGAATAATTGAGTTACGAGTTCGAGTAACTGTTTTTACGAAATGTTAATTTAAATCAACAAGGGAAAGTGTTGAACTTTATGAATAAGCAAAGGGTTGTCAAGGGTAAAAAGTTGTTGACTAGCTACCAGTATTAGGGATTTGGTCTGTCATCCTTTAATTTTTAATATTCTTTCATTGGAATGTAGTTTCAGCTCTGGCTCACCGCGACGCCATTTCTCCATACCCATAAGTCTCCTCGCCATAATGCTTCGCCATTGCAGCTCCGTCCCTCGACTCTCTTTCCCTCTTCCAAGTGTGCGGATGCAAAGTTCTCGCCTTAGCAGTACGCGATCGGCTTGGAGCGATAAGGCCCTCTTCCGTTATTTCGGCGGATTCGTGCTTTCGGGTCGTGCTATTTTAAACGGGCAATGATGGCGCGCGTGAGATAGATTTTGAATTTAAGTGCACGAGTGGAGAAACTGGTTTTGGGGGACCTCTCAATTTCAGCCTCTTCCTCTCTCTCTCTCTCTGCTTTCCTTCCGATCTCCCTGCCATTTCGGGCAGTACGCTGTCTAACAGTCTTTTTCATCTACATCCTGTTCCGCAAGCCGCCGTAATAGGCGTGTGGCGGGGGTGTTAGGACACCAGCCGTTGTATAAAATCAAAGGGAAATTCTCTAACGAAATTCCGCCTATCATTTGAGTCCTTTTATTGTTCGGGGGAAAAACGAATTCCAATACCTATCTGTTCCACAAAATACTTTTCTTAATTTATCGTTTCAGTTGGACCTGGTGGAAATATAATGGGGTTCTGATGCGATGGTCTCCGAGCCTCTATAAAGGATATCATATATTCTCAGTTACTCGAGCAATATAAGCCTAGTGCCCAGCCTCCGAGTCTCTAGCGGCTCCCAGCCGAATTCGTGGTAACGCTTTATGTACAACCGCAGTTTTTGACGAATCATTCAGCTTTTCTTCGTATTTTCTTAAGTTCGCGAATATTATTGCGACGTCATGTTTGTGATCCATTACCAACACGTTCATTGTATACTCAGCCTTATTATTAACATGTTTACGTAATTGGTAATTATCTAAAAAGCGTATTATTTTTTTGATGATGTATCTCTGTGAGTAAAAGTCATCGATCGCCGCGGTGAGTTGCTAACAGTTCTGGTTTAAAATGACTATTTTTTGCTCACTCGTATATTAGGGATTTGGATGGATATTCAGTTTGAATAAGTCTGAATATAGTTAGGTATTGCCAATATCAACAGCTGTATAATCCACTAATTTGTTATGTATTGGGGATGTTAACTCAGACCCTAAATCGCTATGCCATAGATAAATGAAAGGGAAAGATGTGGTATTAGTCCGGTCATCGATACTGAAAATTTACTGTAAGATCGTAATGCTTTGTGTTGAAGTTTATAAATAAGCAAAGGGTTGTCAAGGGTAAAAAGTTGTTGACTAGCTACCAGTGCAGATGAATAAATAAGTTAAAAGATACAACAAAAACGTGAATAATGAAGAAGAATAATTGAGTTACATTACTTTGAGACAAAACCAATTTACTTTCGTTTTTATACGTAGCTGGAGAATATCAACGAACATTAATGACAAAGCGCCAATTGAAGCTCCAACCCTGGGGTGGTTGCCACCCCTTCTCGGAAGTGGAATGGTTAACTCAAAATAAACTCGGTAATCGATGGAGGACCGAATTTTGATCAAAAAATTGAAAAAAATATAGCATGAGGTTTTCTTTAAATAATTTAATGCTGAGATTTTATATGGTTGAACATTTTTAGAGCTTTTTAATGGAAAGAACATATTTTCAAACTGTTGTTATGAATAATTAAAAAAACTACGCGTATTATGAACATTTGTGTCACGATCAAAAAGGTAGTTGTAGAAAAAAAGGTGGGCAACATGGTAACATAGTGGGTAAAGCGCTCTCCTGCTGGTCGAGGGGTCCCAGGATCAAATCCCAGCTGAAGCCTTCGGACACCCCCAAACGGAAGTGTTCGAAGTGCGAGGTGGTCCAGGGAAAGGGACTGCGCCCCCTCTTGCGACTGTGTGACGTTCACACGCACTTGTGGGAACGTAGACTTTCGCAGCGAGATTTATTAGCATCTGATTGTGAGGCATCCGGGAGCAGCTGTTTATTACGCTTTGTCGAGCGACCTTTCGCTACCATTGCAGGACATATCATCAGGCGATGAATAAAAATTGGAAGGTAAATATCGTTGATTCACTCGTAGTCCCTCCCCACTCCACCTCACATCAACCGCATGTGGCTTACTTCGGGGTGAGCTCTGCTCTCACCTGTCCAGACTAACCTTCGGATTGAATCACAGAGAGAGTGAGAATAAAAAAAAACCAAAGAGAATAATTTTTTAAGGAATGATACCTCGGGAAATAGAGCGAAAAATTATCGGTGGCAGGGAACTTTTTGGTTAACTTTTATAAGCCATGTAGGTATTCGACGTCAAGTAACGGAAAAATGATTGATTTCATGGATGTCATGACCACGACATATGTGATAGTGATTGGTACATTTTGGCCACAACCGCCAATTACTGCGCAGCTAACGTGTCCGATCTAGGATGTATTTCCTCTGCGTATGGATTTGCTTCGCGTATAGCGGTTGCTGCTGGCGAGGATGGAACACCAAAATGGCTGCCCGTCGGCTTAGTGAAAGCTGATAGCGCCGCTGCCATGGTGATAGCCATATTGCGAACCTGTTCCGAGAAAACGTTTTGCAAGTGGGTATTTATGGGACTGCTTTTAAAACAACTACTACTGAGTAAGTCTTTTCTCAAAGGTTTGCGGTCTCAACTTTCGAAAAACTCCGTGGGTAATGCGATTGTATCGTATGTAATTTGATTGATATCTAGGTGAGATGGAATATACTGTTATTGGCATGAACTCAAAACAATGGAATTGTGGTCGCCATGCACCGCTATGTACGGAAGCGAAATAAACATGGCCGACTCTCATGAATATTTGTTAATGTGAAAATATGCAAAATTTGGTTGAAGGGATCGTGAGGTACAGACATTTCGTGCGGAATCCGAGTAATTTATCTTTAAAGTCGCAACTTTATTCAAAATGTATTAGATGAGGAAAAAAAGAAAGTTGCACGATTAACCGTACATTTAAATGCAGTGAAGTTTTATTGGTCCTTCTCAAGATGGCCAAATGCGCAATATCTTGGCTTTACATGAGGAAGGGGTATCATCATTCTATTTTTTTAGAGTTCAATGTGTGTCTTTGTCGAAAGAATTGAATTTTACATCGACTGAAATCTTAATTCAGTTTTTCCTAAAACTGGGTTTTTAGTTCGAATTCAACTGATTTAATACTAGTTCACAAATTATGTATAGTTGATTTCATCAAAGAAGTTTTCCCTGGAGTGCCTTTATGCCTCGTGATGGCACAGTGATTGCGATTTGATTTCCTAGTGACTGTGAAGTCTTCTCTCACATTTAAGTGAAGTCTTCTCTCACATTTAACTTTGTGGACGTGATCATACATCCAAGCCCTTTATGGTGGAAAAGCCCACCAAGGAGGGATTTGAACCCGTCTGGGAGTCAACGACCTCACTCCGCTCACTGATCGCGAAAAACCTGGCCAAAATCTCCGAAGACTTTTTTTTTCACTGGAAACAATTTTTTATGGCTTTTACAAATCATAAATGTTCATAGAATAATTTAGACTATTCTTTTTTCAATTTAAATCTAAACTTAATTCTGCAGTCGCATCGGGTATAACGGTGAAAATGTATATAGTGGATGAAGTGTCGGAAAATTACGCTTATGGCCTAGAAAATTGCAAATGGCGTGGCTGTAACAGTATTTCATTCTATTCCAAACACATTCTGGTGTGCGGTGCGATATTTCTCAAAATTATATATATTATGTGTATAAGTATGTAAATAGTTAAAAAAAATGAAACATTCAACTGTTACCCGCTTAAAGTTTACCAATATATATTTTTAATAAATTATCTGCCTTTTGAAAATACAAAACAAATTCGCGATTCTGGCGAGGGGAACGGAAAATTTTTAAATGCTTATGATTCGAACCGAAGTAAAAGTAAAATTTTCATTTTTTTATTTTGGATTGATATCTTATTGTTTTCAATGATTAGGGAAACCTTAAAAAAATTGAATGGGAAGCGTAACATATATTTAAAAATAATAAAAAAAACACAAAATTGTGTCAGATTTGACATTTTTACAGTCATTAGAAATGTCACTAGAACACATATTAGCCTGATGTGTAGTACTTGCACATTTTAATGACAAATTATTTTCTTTATACCTTAATTACATCATTTTCTTAATACCTCAAATATTTTTCCCTTTTGTTTGCATAAAATTTGGCTTTGAATAATAGAAAAGAGAAACTCGTAATCCGTTATTATTATTAAAGTATTCTACCGATTAAGGTAGGTTTCCATGGAGTATTCAAGAAGTGATCTGGAAGCCTCCCTTTCCTTCCAGCACTGCCTACTTTAATTCACTGTAAGGCCTACTCTCTTTCAATCTATCTAAAAATCCTATTCTTTTCCTTCCCCTCCCTCGTTTCCCTAACATTCTACCCTCTAACACCATTTTCAACATCCCCTCACCGCTAAGCACTAACTCCATCCATACCCTCTGTCTCCTCCGTATCTCATCTAAAAGCTGCCTCTCCGCGCCAACCATCTCCAGCACTTCGTCGTTCCTTTTTATTCCGTTATAATTTCTCCTAAAATTCATAAGTGAAATTTGTAGGAACTCTTATAATGCTAAATAAATGAAAAACGCGATTAGCGTCATGCAGCAATTAATGTGGGTGGTAAGTGCATTAAAAAAATCGGCTCTCATTATTTCAGAGCTACAGAAACAATCTGCATGAATGGCGCGCCACTACCGACCGGCGGCCGCGGCAGATGCGGTTAAAAAAAAAAAAAGGAAAAGAAATGCTGGAGGCAAAATATTAATTTTATCATCTCCTCTCGTTTTTGGAGACAATGTAATTAATTATGGCTCACGATTGCTCCACATGAGTAAGAAATTGAAGCATATCAAGCTGTCGATGCATCATTTCCTGTGTAGTTTAATCAACGTTGCCAATAACGTTACATCAATGGTAATCATCGATGCCTACTACGTTGAATGTTTGGCTGCTTCAACTTCGTTGTTGTTCAGATTACGATTGTTCCAGCAATCGTTGGAACTACCGTGAATTCACACGACGATAGTTAAAACCTGTGCTGCCCTCTGGTGCTGACATCTAAAGTGAACGAGAAATTGACAGCAAAGCTGTTGAGGTGTGCAGGGTCAAGATATTACTATGTTCAATATGTATTTAACGAATAATTTTTCTTCCGCCCTTATTCTTCCTTGTTTGGACAAATCCAAGAAAAAAATAGAGCGAAGGGAACTTCACGGACTTTTCGTCTTTCTTTTGCCGCTTCCCTCTTCCGTCTCCCAGCGCCTAGTAGCCGTGTGAATGCATGTCCTGACAATAGTTTATGTAGTTCTGAACGTTGCCACTTTACGATGGTTAGGCGCTGGGCGACCGGAAACGGAAGCGACAAGAGAAAGACGAAAAGCTCGTGAAACTCTATTTTTTTCATGGATTTGTCCTAGGAAGGAAGAATATGGGCGGAAGAAAAATTATTCGGTAAATACACGTTGAACACAGTAATAAATTGTCCCTGTATACCTCAACAGCTTTGCTAACCGTCAATTTACCGTTCACTTTAGATATCAGCACTAGAGGGCAGCACAGGTTATAACAATCGTCGTGTGAATGCACGATAGTTCCAAGGATTGCTGGAACAATCGTAATGTGAATGAAGCATGACCATCGTAAAGTGGCAACGTTAGGAACTACGTGAACTATTCATGCCTGTTGAGCACTCTGATCTATGATTTAATGGAATATTTCACTTATAATTGGGTTCTAATTAATGATTAGTCAAAGTACGCCAATTCAAGTTGTTTTGATCGTTTGGCTTGCTTAAGTGTCGTCGACCTCTTCCACACCGTTGCCATGGCGACAGATTCGGACTTTTGTTGATTGGCGAGCGATGCGGAAGAGTTGGCCAACGCTCCGAAGCTCTCTTTGCTTCAGATGAACGCACTCGCATCGCTAGCATTTCAATCTCTATTTCCGTCGAGTTCCTCTTGTGAATCTGAAGTGGAATCAGGTCGGTCGCGAACGAAGCATCCACTCCTTAATGTTGACGAAGCAAACGTCACAGAGAGAGAGAGCCAGACGATTAGGTACGAGTTGACGAGGCGCTACGCCATATTCCGTTGCGCGAATTTCGTGCGAGGCGTTGAGGTATGTCCTTCATACATTATTATCGTTATCGCACGGTAAAACATTCGACTACTGATCGAGAGGTACCCGGTTCAGGCCCGGTCCAGACTCATAATTCTTGCGATCCTTGTGTCATTCTGGTGTGGGACCCTTCAGGACCTAATGGTCGCGGTCCAATCAAGTTTGTTCTTTCTAACTTTCCAATTACGATCGTTTATTATTTATGTCGGAATTTGTATGATGCTGGGTACACATGGATGGGGAATCAGCGTTTATTATTGAATTTTTAGGCCTTCGGAGTCACATTTATTGGAATCCATCTCGAATGATTCAAGGATTAATTTCCCATTGGACTGATTGGGTCGCGGGCATGGACGTTCGCATTGGTACAGTTGTTAATTGTTGGAGTACTCCGTGTTAACGCCATTGCGAGCTGTTTTCGGGGTGTTTGGAAATAATAAAGGTACACGCGAATTTGCACTCCGATATTTGCGGAAAGCTGTGTTCTTATCGTACTCATTCCCTGCCCTAAAAATTATCGCTCCAAAAAACAGCAAGTTAGATAAGGAACTTTGCAGTGCAAACTTTCAATGGAAAAAGATAAATTTACATATTAATACATTAAACGTTTCGTCATCACGTCATGCTAACAGTTATTGTGACGTCAGAGCCCGCTCTAAACATAAGTACCGTAAAACGGGGTGAAAAGAAACACCGGGGTTAATAGATACGAAACTTCTTTTTTTTATGCATAATCTATTTCCTACATAACTATGAGTAAATAGCGGCAACTATTATTTTTTTAAGGTTGGTACACTTTTGGCTGAAAGTGAAATAATGGTTTGTTTGGTTGGCAGCACTGGTTCCTGTTTGTTTGTCATGTTGAATTTTACCACGTGATTCTTGTTTTTTCTTATCCACTTTGAACATTCCAGGAAAGTCAGAATACGCAGTGTTCTTAAAAGTAAATAGCTGTAAAAAACATAGTTTAATTATTCATATAAAAGATTCAGGCTTATTTTAAGCTTTAACTTTAACAGTATTATTTCAAAAAATTATACATATTTTTTAGGTTAGGTTTTCAGAATTTATGGGGTGAATAGAAACAAATCATTTTTAGTGTTTTATTCACCCCGCAAGAAAATTTTTTCAAAGATGACCGGTCTGATCTCACAATTTATTTATCACAATTAAACCTAGTAAATACGGTAATTGTCTACCTATTCAATTTGTTTACTTACACTTATGAAACTTGTTTTGTTTATGTACTGAATTAAATCATTATGTTGAGAAATAAATTTGCATTTATCCATCACAAATTAAAAATAACATATTTAACTGTTTCCATTCACCCCCGATTCGTTTCAATAGAAAAAAACATGAAATTGAAGTACTGTTTCTATTCACCCCCATTTGCGGGGTGAATAGAAACACCATGTTGTAATTTTTTTTCTTTAAAATCAAATAAAATTTTAAAAATTAAATACTATAAACAAATTGGTCTAACAGAGACCTGTGTTTGGGCAAAAAATTGTTTAAATGGAACAACTACAAATATGCAAAATTTCAAACCAAAGTTGAAAATTGTTTCTATTCACCCCGTTTTACCGGTATTCAACAGTATTTCACTGATTAAAGTTTTGCAATTTCGGTTGGCACATTAGGAAAACATGTAGAATAGAAACATAGCTACTTATTAGGCACGATCTAGAATAGAAAGGTCTCTCAAATTCTTCTCAATTATTTTAGTCAGAAGAATCGGAGCAGAGGGGAAAAGGGATGGGGGAGGGGGGTATATGATTTTAATTGAGTTACGTCCAACGATATCTTCTTGCCAAGTTGGCAAGGATCGGTGTCCTATCTATTCTTAAGCCTGAATCACAAGATGCTAGCTAGACCTTGTACAAGTCTGAGGATGACATCGAAAATAGGATATCCAGTATAATTATCATCATCATTAATATAACACATCGTTCTCAGATTATTACATGCGATTGGAATACGATTTTTAAGCGGTTTAAAGCGCAACATTCAGTTTAGCGACTCAGTACGCTTTGACTAATTCTGCCTGTTTTTTTATGATCTTACAACAGAACTTAATTTTCAGTTTCGACGTTTAATAAATTCCCCTGTCAAAAATCTTGTATAAGTCACAGAAATGTGAACATGTAACGCCTTACTTAAACCAGCTGTCCCGTGTGGACATCAAAACAAGATGAAAATTGCGTAATGCTGTTCCTTGAGATGAACCCAACTATCTACGTGTATCACATTCACATTCACAACTTTTCATAAATCATTTGCCTTTGCCACCTCACAAACATGGGCAATCTTCCTAAACCAATCAAAAACTCATTACCCTTGCATTAATTCAGAAAAAATATACTTATACCAAACTAGCTCAACGTAATTGACCATTTCAACGCTGTGTTTCTCTGCGTTCTGCATTGTTGTGGCTCATTTTCCTTTTTTAATGATCTCAAATGATTGTTGTGCTAAGACATTACACAAATTGAATTCCGAGCTTTAAACTGTTTACTAAGGCATTCAAACGACACACACGTATTGGAAATCCTACGCGGGCTTTAGCATATTAACAAATATGGTTATTCTTATCATTCTTGCGGTCCTAGTGTCATTATCTTGCTCCCAGTGGGACCGTCTGGTAGTGGTACAATCAATTTTGGTCCTTCGAACCTTTGCATTATGATAGTCTATTGCTTAAATTGACTTTCCGATGATGCTGGGTTCACATAGGTGCGGAATCTGCGGCGCTCGGTGATAGTAAAGAATCTAATGGTTGTGAGGATGCATTTCCTACTGAAATCATCTCGAATTATTCTTGTGTGATTTTCCCGTTGGACTGATTGGAATCGATCGCCATTTTTTCAATGGGCATGGCAAGCTTCCTACAACCGTTGTCACGGAATTGACCGCATTGTTGTCCACTCTCCGTTCGCAGCCATTATTAAGCAATAAGACAATGAACTGTAAACAATGGAGTGGTGGTCGCCATACAACGCGTACGGGCCCTTCGAAGATGGCCGACTATCACGTACTGGAGGCTGCGCGCTAGGCTTAGATTGCTGGAGCAATTGAGAATAGATATCTTTCGCAGCGAACGTCATATTAGAACTCCACTACATTTCTAGGTCCAACAGAAACGATAAATTTAGAGAGAGATTTTTGACCATCGGATAGGTATGGGAATTCGTTTTCCCCCGGACAATAATGGACTTTAATAAATGTTAAGTGGAACTTCATTGGAGCGTATTTTTTATTTATAAACGGCTGTTGTCCTAGCAACACCGTCACACGCCTGTTGAGGCACCTTGCGGGATAGTATGTAGATGCTTGGGAAGTGCGCAAATTTATATTGAAATAACATAGTATATTGAGTCTAAAAATTTTCTGATCGGATCTAAATAATTTATTCTCATTCTCATCTAAATTGTGTGAGCTGAGAAAAACATTCAAAGTTGCGCCATTTACCATGTTGGCATTTATATGGAGCTAAAGTCTCAGAGATCCTTCTTAAGATGGCCAGATGCACAATTTATTGGCTTCACGTAGGAAGGAGGGGGTATCAGCATTCCTCAGTTACATTTCATTGCTATTACACATTGTTAGACCGGCCATTTCGGTTCCTTTAAAGAAAGCAACATGGCCGCTTTGCTGTAATTTGTCGTGGGAAGGAGGGGCGGGCATTTGGAATTGAGAGAAATGGACACGTCTGGCTGCGAGCGATGGAGAACTTTCAAAGAAGGATCGATCGAATAAAAAGGAAACAACTTTAAAATGGGACTGGCCGTAAATTCCGTCGAGAAACGGAATCTCTTTGAGAGAAAGCTGTTTATTCCGACGCCAGCGCCCACGCGGACGCTGGACGAACTTAGAAGTTTTTAAATTGAGTGATGACGTAAGAGTGGGCCATTGTTCTATTTTACTCTTTGAGGGTTGCGAGACAAGAATTGGTCGGCATTTTCATTTTCATTTATAGATGAATGTGCTAGGCATTAAGCTTTCAAGTTATAATTAAATTACATATAATTTACCAATTTCCAGATAAATGTTTGCATAACGTTCCAGCTCTTCTTGCATTCGAATTCTATTTATGAATTTTAAAATTTGTTCGTGTATTAGTAAATATTTTATTAATTCTCGAATATTTATATAATTCTTGAATATTTCTCATTCTTGTTATCATCTTCTCGTCTAGGACTTAAATCCTTTTAAAGAAGAGATTTGCGAGTTGTAGTAGTAAATAAAATTATTATTAGTTCGTGATTATTCAGAAACGTGCCATACGCATCATGCTAAACCTGCCTTGTTGAGAATAATTCACACCCCAATTAATAAGCCCTAAAAGCATAACATTATCTGTTGCCTATGTCCTAAGCTTGGTATTATTCTTTGTAAAAGAAAACCTTCACCTTGTAGAATCCAATGTCCATCTCCATGATCATTTCACCCTCACTTGTGACCAAACCCATCAGAACCATTACCTCTCATAATTAATATTATACAATATTTTAGCCATTTGTATGAGATTGTATAATAACTTGCATTTGGCCCTCTAATCATTAAAAATTTATAATTTATTAAACAGTTATCTCAAGGACTATTTTTTTTAAATTTTTTTAAATTTTATTCGCAAACCACCGGATACAGCTCTTATTGGCCATTTTACACCGGGGTGTTCAACAAATGTAACTAGTAAACGTACACAAACAACCATGCCCTGGACCGGGGAATCCTACCCAGGCGGGACTCGAACCCGCGACCTCTCGTTTGGCAGGCGAGAACGTTACCCCGCCGCCACCGAGGCCGGCAAAAGCATTAAAGCTCTTAAAAGCATTTTTGAGAGTGGATGAATTCATTGAAGAATGCGGATAGTCTGCCTGATAATAATTCCGTATGATGCAAATAATTCCGTTTTTATTACAATACGTTATTATATTTTTAGCATGCCACGCATTTGTTTGTTTGACTACATCATGTGTATCATTATGAAGTGTGAATCATATGACCAATACGAATTAATTAAAAAAGAAAGATAAATATTCGGCCCTGATTTGAATGACTATCTGTCGCCATTTATTTTATCGGAGATATTGACACATTGAGAAATAGGATACGATGCTAAGGAATGCTGACAATTGTGGAAAGAATCGGAGGAATCTTGACTTTGGGCCCATGATTTAAAATGTAAATTCCGTTAAATGAGAGTACGAGTACGATGAATACGAGTACGAGTACCGCAGACAAACCGCTAATCTGTATTCTTCGACTAGTGGGACAGTGTGATTGGGACACACACAAGAAATACTTGCGGCTGAACCCTGAATACTTTGGGATTCGACAAGCGTGTTGCGGAAAGATTTTCGGGTGAAAAAGTAAAAGAGATTTGCCATTTCACACTCGTCTGGCCACGTTTTGAATATGCAGCGGGCATATGGGATCCGGGGAAGAAAGATTTAAACCGTGGACTTAATAAAAACCAAATATTAATAAAAAAGGAAGATTCGTCAAAGACTGCTACGGGGTTACAGCAAGCATTGCACCGGTGGTAAACGAATTAGACCGATAGCCGCTAGAGACTCGAAGGCTACGTGCTAGGCTGAGATTGCTTGAGCAATTGAGAATGTATATCTTTCAGAACGATACGGAGAATATCATATTAGAACCCCTCTATATTTCCAGGTCGGACAGAAACGATAGTGTTAAGAGGGATATTTAGCTGAATGGGTAGGTATGGATTTTCTTTTTTCATCCGAACAATAGAGTATAATAAATACCAGCCGGAACTTCGTCAGGGTATTTCTTTGAAACTTGTGAACGGCTGGTGTTCCAACACCCCATATTGTAATGACCTGCGGTATAGTTTGTAGATTTATTTATTTTCCACTTCCCCGTAAAAAGCTCAGAACGGCCTTTACAACGGGTGTTTCAACATTAACAATAGAGCATCACAGACATCCATCCCTTGGATAGGGACCACCTACCCAGGCGGGATTTGAACCCGCGACCTACGGATTGGCATGCGAGGACTTTATCCCACCGCCACCGAGGCCGATATAGATTTAGAGTTAAATTAAAAAAGAAGAACTTTGTGCTTTCACATTAATATTTATTCACGACCATGGTTTCAACGTTGGACGTCATCATCAGGACGATGATGATGATGATCACCATCACCTGATGATGACGCCTAACGTTGAAACCATGGTCGTGAATAAATATTAATGTGAAAGCACAAAGTTCTTCTTTTTTAATTTAATTATGAATCGCTTTCACCAAGTTACGCCTCAAACAATCAGATTTAGAGTTAATGCAAACTTGTTAACTGGAAATATGATGGTCATTTGCGGTCGATTCAGTGGTTCGAGTTTAAATCGAGTTGTGCTAAAATGTCACATTAAGCATAATTGTGACCATAATGTGCATTCTATTTGAAAGGTGATCGGAGAAACTCACATTTTTCAGAGAAAAATCATTGCCAGATGATAGCACTTTCAGCGAGACGTGTTCAGCTTCTCTAGTCTCAGCGACTTTTCATCTGAAAAATAGAATAAAAGTTGTTTTAGTCAAAGTATTGCTCATCATCACAACGTACATTGAATATTATACACCTTATAAACTTTTGGAATCTTGTACCCCATTGGTAAGATAGCAAATTGATGTATTTTTTATTTAAATTTGTACAACTTTTGTAATGCAAGCAGACCTGCTACCTTTGCAGGCGTGCTTGGAATGTGTCCCGCTCAATTATCCATTTTGATTTTTTTTTCGCTCCTCTCTACTAACACGTTCAGCTTTTAACGGATAGCGAAGACTAAAATATTCATATGAATTTACCTTGCAACCCACTACCAAGGTGTGTAGTACAGGGTGATTTCAAACCAGTTTTGCAGCACTCATCCTAGCCCTAATCAGAAACGTTCTCGTTCGCCGGACACAGGCCAAGCACCCAGGGGAACGACAGACCAGACGCCAGGGGGAGTGCTTAAGATACGAACATGCTACCATGCAAATAAATCTTCTATTAGAAACAGAAAAACGTAAAATTAATGTAGTACGTGTTTCGTGCACGAGTTATTACAAAAACTAATTCACGCAGATAGTTGGAACATATAAAATTTATAAGTTATTAAGTACACATGGAGGGTATATTTAACAGAGTCCGAGTCGAGCTATTCTATTAGATCTAAAATATCGAAGGGTATCATCGTGCCTTATTGTGCGCGGGTAAAAAGGCATTTTAAATTAATCGGTTCTGCCGTCTATTTCCCTAAACTTATCCTCTTGAGCGTGTCTACCATATTAATTAGGCTCGCTCAAAATGTCTTGAACATAATGCAAAAAGTATTGTATTGTATTGAAATTTCCGCAAAATAATTCATCTAAAATTTTACCTTCGATCGGTTAGACTTTCCCCATTCTAAGTTCTTAACGGATTCAGTTACACTGCTATGTCTATTGTAACAATTTAAAAAAAAATCTTGCTTCTGGCCTTTATATTTGATGTATATCCAAATATTGATATATTGATAAGTATGTACATAAAGATTTTTCAAAACAATAGAAAAAAATATTGGCACGGCAAGGAAATTGATTATTGTGACGGCAGAGGAATTATTAGGCCTCGCGTTTTTGCGTGTTGTGTTTATAACCTGTATTTGGTGCCAAAATGTCTCCGAAAACATCGTTTTAGGTAAGATTTTAAAATATATAACTCTTACTCACTATTGAAATGGTGGTGGTCGAGTTGTCAACCCCTACGAAAAACTTCGCGTGGAAATGAATGATATGCGTAACGGAGAGCCACTTTAATTTTTTTCCTCGTTCGAGGAATCCGTTGATCATTATTAATTTTTTCTAGTCTCTACGAACAAAAGAATAATTCCTGGTAGAGACAATTTCTTAAAAGCAGTCAATGTGATTATAACGAATTTTAATCCACGTGCGATTTACATTATTGTCCATTTCTACACCGCCATAATTTAGGTCTTAGCCGGCCGAATTTATCTTTTGTTGAAAGTTAAAATAAATATTACGAAACTCCGAAAGTTTACATGGAAATCGTCTGTTAGTAGCCTCACATGGACTGGTGGCGCCAAGCCGTCAGCAAAGTAAACACGGCGAGTTACGGAATTTGCTGTCCTTAAATCTATGCGTAAAAAAAAACGAGGATGTCTGTTTGAGTGCATATCGTTAACGCAAATCCCGATGTGAAACTTTCGGTTGCATCCTTTGAGTAGTTTTCTCACTACCGTTTGTTACGTCGCATCATACAACTTTTGTACTCAGACATCCTGAAGGGTAGGCACACCTCTTCACACGCTCGGTGGGTAAACATAAGGCTGTTTTCCTATTCGCAATTATTCACCCTTCGTGCACTTTTAGATCGTCAACTTACGGATGTGACGACAGCAAGGGTGGATGCAATCGGCGAGGGCGCAAGGGAACGAAGGGTAAGTGAACAAGGGAACGCGGATGCTCCCTCGTTCACGTGCCCTCGAAGGAAGTGGACGTGAAAATGGCGGCAATGGAAAACTCGGAAATCTTGAACTGGAGTTGTAAGTAATTTTGTGTTTATTATGTGAGCTCTTTTACGTAATATTATATCGGCATTGTGAATTCTTGCTCTTCACATGCAAAAATATAAGTATAAAGGTGAAACTGATTCTTAAATCAACCACCAGATATCCTAACACTACCCCGCGCGTCACATTTCGTTACTGTCAATAGTTCGCATTATTTCCGTTCACATTTTATGGCGCCAGTAGAGCATTAGTAAGGGAGCAGGGTGCAAGGGAGAAAGATAACAAGGGAATGAGTGTATACTACGTGGATTGGAAAACGGCTATAAAAATCCTATACCTACGAACTTGAAATCCAAGTTCTAAGTTTCCCCTCCTCTGAGTTACTATCCTTCCCGAGCAACGCCGGGTGGCCTGCTACTTTTTAGTATTCACGTCCACTCGATTGGATTTCGACTTTAGGGAAGAAGCACATGTCGGCGGGGCGAGAGCCGTCTCGACTCGTATCATCTTTCTCTCTGTGTGTCTCCCTTTTGAGCACTCGATGCGTCCTCGACACTCGTATATGTCAAATACTGTTTACTTTGTGGTTGGGGTAAAGGTGGCTGGTGAGGTGACTGGGCGTAGCAGAGACTCCCGCAAAACCAGTAATTGGCGCGGAAACCAGTTTGGAGGAGAAGTGGGCGTGGCGTGCGAAAATAAAACAGTTGACTGACGACTATTATGGAGTGGCGAGATAAGGAGGAATGGTGAGTGAACATAGTAAGAGAGGGAATAGACCGAGAGGAGAAAATTGACTCTATTGAGTGTAAGTGCCGTCATAAAACATAGCAATACCGTCAGTTATGTAGTCTTTTTGCCGTTATGGAGTTTCGAGGGGGAAAAATTGTAACTCGGGGTAAAGCCGACGTTTAGGCGAATTTGCGCCATGCCCAATGCTAACAAGAACGAAAAAACATCGGAGAAATCATTGTGAGTGACAATGTTACGATTTTTAACTGTGACGATGCACAATAGAAAACTTAAGAGGAGCAAAGAAAAAAATGCGATTATAAATTTGATCTATCGTCTCTTCCTTCATTTTGGAGCTCGCAAATATTTAATCACTTTAGTAAATTATTGTCAACGTATTTTTTCCACGGAATGACCGTTGACAGCAGCAGAGAATTCAAAAGTGGAAGCATTCGGAATGTAATTCTACCGAAGAAAGATATAATGGATCGACCGAGTAAGTAATGAGGAGTTGCTTGGAAGAGTGATAGGATATAAGTCTTTAGAACCCCTGAGGAGAAGACGGGACAACTACTTCGGCTAAATCATGAGGCAAGATGGCCGATGAAGACAATCGTCGAAGGATTGGAAGAAAGGCAAAAGACGGTCGCGAATGAGTTACAGAGGGGTAGTAATAGGGTGGTTTCCTATTATTTTTTATTGCCTAAATCGAAAGATTATTACTCCTGGAGTACGTATTTCACGCTTTTAGATTTTTAAATGACGATATCTATTTTTCGCGATCAAATTAAAAGTGAAAATTTTCGAGCGCGCGAAAACGCGACGGGTAAGTATGAATGCCGGGAAAACTCCGTGTGACGTCGTTCTGGTTCCAGCTGCCGCAAGTGAGGTGACCTTGGGGCGAGGCTCTGAGCGCTGATACGACGCAGGATGCTAGCAGATAGCAGAGTACCATGCTAGCTGGTAGCGCTTCGCTTAAAAAAAGGATTATTAATGCCTTATCAAACGAAGAAAACTTTCCAACCTTAGCCAGGTTTAGTAGGTGATTATTAAGAGATGTTTCCCTGAGGTCTGTGCCTCATGCATGCATTGGTAACCTCAGACGATGTAAAACTCCTTTCTACTCGTATAGAAACTAGGTCCCTGTGACGTCACGTGGAGTGGCATCGCATGGGCGCGAATCTGGCCTTTTTCAAATGAGGATAAAATTGACCCTTGCCATTCATCTAAACCGGTATTTCTAAAATAAAATAATTTGTATATAATGAATACACTAATGGTGGGTAACGAATCGCAATCAATGCCTTTCGTTTTCTTTGATGAGGGAAACCACCCTATTAAGGATGTAAAGGAGAAGACATACGTCAATGTGAATAGTTAAGCCGAAGGGGAGAGCGGAATGGGGAGCTGCGTTAGTCCAATCTTCGATTTGTTGACTTGATGATGAAGATGGTGTCAAGTTTCTTTCAAATTAATTGCCTTAAAAATATTGCGGTGGGAAAGATCAGATAGATCATCTGAAGATTTTAATTTTGGTGCAATCATAAACAGGGTCTTATCTGACTTGATTACCATGAGAACTAATTGCGATTGTTCGAGCACGTACCGTATAAAAGCCTGTTAACTCGTTGCGTTAACCCGTACGAGTTAATGGCTAAACGTATGAACGCGTGAATGAACACGAAAATGCATTAGTTAACCACCCCCACTTGTGCGAATGACTGTGTAGAGAAAAAAGAACGTGTTCTAATTTGGTTCATGAACGTGTTCCGTTCCGGTCCTTGAATATCTTCCATGCAAACAGATATTAACTCTTACTTTTAAATGTATCGTGTAATCAGGATTTAAAACAAGGTTCAATCGCGAAACGAAATAAACGCTGTTTGGAATTGATTATTATTTTTAACTACAAACGTACACATAAAGCAACGCGTCAAATGTGTACTGCGAAAATAACATTTTTATTAAATGACATGCCTTTATCTTATATAGATACCCTTTCCAAATCTGAGGCACTTGGCTTATCACGGGGTTCCATATTGTTCTTACATTGCGGCAAGTTCGGGACGTTGAATAATAATTATGATATGCCAGGTGAGTTAAAAAAATAACGGGGAACTACCGACACAGTATAAAATAAAGAAAACTTTATATTTTTCGCGAATCTGGAGAGTCCGATTGTAATTTTACAGTATATTTTGGTACTTATACCCCTGAAATATGATAAGATTTTCAGCTGTAATCATTCTTTACTTTGTTTGTGGCAGTCGCTAAGGTTACAAGTGTTTTTATGAGCTCGGCAATTTTCGGCTCACTCTTCCTTGCTTTTTCTTGAATTTTTAGCTAGAAAATACTCTAACGATTCTTCAGCCTCCATATTTGTTAGACACTGCTCCGGACTGACGAATGAAAAAAGCCCTCCTAATTCAGCCATTTTCTCATCCCTTTAAAATAAAAAAAATGCAAAAATTGCAGCCCAATTTTCAAGAGTTAGTGACGTCACATTTCTTGTTCATTGTGCCGTTCAGAGAGATCCGATTCCTGACGGAAAGAATCACTCGTTGATGACAAACGGACCAATTTCCGATGGCGAGGAGCAGCGGATAAGTGGTGAGCCATTCGGCAAGAGTCAGTGACGTCAATAACTCATCAGCGAAAGGGTTAAGCGCGTCGAATTATCGCCGCGAACATTTCGAGAAGTAGGAGGCGAATCGAAAAACGTGAAAATTAGTGTCTCTTTATTTTCCAAACTCTATCGCAATCGGCAATAATAATAGGAATGTTGAACGAGACTATTGCTTCTTAGCCTTTTTAAATTGCGTATAAAACAAGTATGAGGGTACAAATTCATGAAACTCTTCAAGTAGAAGGTCTGCAGATGTAGAAGACCAATCTTCGGATTGCTGGCTAATGATTGTGTTGATATTATATTTTTTAGGGATAGGCGTGCGTCAGCAGAAGAGGGCCACTCTTGGGGCGTGCGTGATGCGTCGTCTTAACGGTGAGCTCGTGGCGTGTCGCCTTCCTAAGTGGGAACGGGGGTTGGTTTTTATTCCTCGCATGAACGCCTTGCTCTTCGCGTTATAAATGGGAACGAGAGGCCAATGGCATCCACGAGACGCTGAGGCCCGTGGCCTTGCTCGGACACAAGGCCGTGCTTAAGAGAGGGGGAGGAGTGGGGTTAAGGGCCCTGCCAAGGTCAACACGCGTGTACGCATCAATGTACTCCTTTTATCCTTACAAGGTAATCTACCTTGTATCGTAGGAGACAAGTTTACGCCTATTTTATCGAAAAAAAAGTTGTCAATAAATTGCGAAGGCGATAGCAGTAAAATTCTATGTAAACATACTAAGTTTCGTAATATTTTAAATTTACACTGAGGATAAATAAGGCTAGCTTAGACGCCAGGTTAAAATCAATGCCCTTCACATCAGGTAGATAATTACAGTAAAACTATGCGTCAATAAATGAATTTTAAGCTATCAATAAGTTAAATTATAATCAACGAAGATAATGTGTTACCATGTGGTAAACGTTGAATAACGCTAGATACTTTCATTAGCCTTGAACAAAGTTTTACCCTTCACTCCGGAAAGCTTTTTCTCTTTCTTTGCAGCTACATAGCACGCGGAGAATCCCAAGACAAAACAAGACCTTTTATGCATTTTTTATCAAGATATTACTAAATTCTTCTGCCAACTGCAAATATCCGCAATAAGCCGCAGTGCAATACAATAATCACAGTGGCGCCGGATGAAAAGACAATTAAAAGCGCAAGGAGTTTGGTGGAGGCGACAAAAATATTTCTGTGAAATTCATCCATATTCGTATATCGTGCGTCATATTTTTTCAATACGGTGAAGAAATGATTTATTTTCGCTACACGCCTTGAAATAGAAACATTAAAACGTGCTATTCCGTGATTCCTTGAACACGGGTTTTCACAAAGAAAATATTTATTTATCTTAAAAGTGAAAATCTCTATGGAGCTATCCCACACCGCCTTAACCGAAGGGGCTCATTTACCCGCGCTTCCTATCGGACATACATAAAATTTCCCAGATGATCTAACGGGTTGGTAAGACCATAGACATTAACCGCGGCTTTAAGATGAAATTTTTTTAATCTTTAAAAAAAATTATATTTTATCTAACTCTGAGGAAGGTGGTAATGTGCCACCGAAAATTTAGTACTGTGAGTGTTTTTTTATCTTTTTTTGTATCCTTTGATTCTGCCCAACCTGGGGTATTTTTATGTTTTTCATAAATTTAATTTTTATGACCGTATGGTGTGCATGTGGTGGTTTTTCTTCAATGTTGGTGATTGGTAACCCCCTGCCAATCAACAGCCAAACATATGTGACCCGCAGGGTATTATGTAGTTGTATAATAGCTCCAGCAAACGAAGCCTAGCTCGTAGCCTTCGATGCTATGGTGGCTCCGAACCTATTTCGTGTAAAGTATGTGTAGCGCTCTGTTCGCTCATCGCTGTTTTTGGCAAATCGCGCAGCTTTCTTTATTATTTTATTCGGCTCACGAATCAAGTATTTCCGGCGCCGCCGGATCCCACATGCTCGCCGCGTATTCAAGGTGCGACAAAACGGCTGCGAAGTAGCTCCTCCCCTTTGCTTTTTCACCCGAAAATCTTCCCACGATACTCTTTACGAATCATTGTTTCCTCTGGACTCCGCCACCGATGTATCTTATATGGGTTCAACGGGATAGGTTTGAAGTTATCGTAACTCCGAGATGATTCACTTCTTCATGATGACTAGTAATTAATTGTGTCTGAGTGATTGACGCAACGCCAGAGTCCATTGCAATATTCCGTTGCTCGGAGGAATGTGGAGTGGGTGCGGATTAAATTTGAAACCCCGTTGGCCTCGTCATTCCGTGGGTACAACCCGCTCCTTCCTTCGAGCCAAGGTCACGTCTCAATGCATGCGAGGAGAGGGAATTAATACTTTTACGTGTATAGTGGACGAAATATATGTATATATGGGAAGTCGATACAGTTAGGAGCACGTTTTAATATGCGTAGCCAAGGTTACGATATGACTCAAGGTCGACAATTGAGATTGAGAGGACCGTATTGTATTTTTTCATTACGTATTGCTATTTTTAAACATGCGTGTGGATATAGAAATTTTCAGGGTACGTGGCCCCTGATCCTAGTAATGTCTCAAATAGAAAATTTTAATATCTGAAAAACTGGCGGGTAAACGCAGTAGACAGGTGAATTTTCTTCTTCATTTATATAAGAATTTTTAATCACATTTCAGTTTATTGAATTCTAAACAAACAATGTTTTATCGCAAAGCGTTTCTTTAGCGTTTTTAGCGTCTTTCATTAGCGTTTCTCACTATTCATCTATGTATTGTTATTATATTTTAAAAATTGATTTGTTAACTTTTCCAGTATTTCAAATTTCAATCAATTCCAAATCAACAGTATATCCAAACATCAGTTATATAATATATATTTACTGAAAATTATGGTTACCATTTTTATAATTTTTGAATAAATTTCTCGTACAAATTGAAGTTTATTTTTAAAAAGCATGTAGGCCCTTTTAGGTCTAAGAGAATATAAGTTTATTATTACTAACAGCATTTTTATCTAATTTGAAAATATTGTCTTGGCAATGTTACAATTGGAACATTTATACATTTTAAAAATTGAGAAGAATTTCGAGAGGACGGGGAAAATGGATTACACTAATTTCTAATCAATTTGGTTTGGAAATTTCAAGTTAACGTGAGTATTGAACGCCTAATGCGTCACGAAAAGGACCAAGCATGGCCGATAGCGCACGCGCGCATATCGTGTGGTCATCGCGAATGTATGCTACATCTAAGAGCACAATAATATAAAATGGAAGGGTTGCGTTTTCCACTTTCTCTTTTCCTTGATGGAAAGATGTCTTCCGTGAAGTCAATAGTTGTGTGACAAGCATAACAAGAGATCCTTAAAAACCCTATATTATTTTTCTCTACATTTTGACGCCAGCTCACTGAGTAAATAAAACCTTAAGCTCTTCCCATTCAACTTAAAACTTTTTCTTACTACTCAGCGAAAAGATTAAGATATCACTCCAAAATTAAGATATTATCAACATTTTAGTCATATTATTGTCCAAATTATAGACATTTTAAAATTGCTGATGTTTTCCCCTCGGTCACAAAAATGACAAATTTAAAAAAATTAGAATCACTTCAAGAGAAAATCGTAAATTACAAGTAAGCAATTTGAAAATCATTCTTACAAATCTACAACATATATTTTTGAAAATATCCCAGATGATAACACCGTACTTATCATGAGGGCCTGTGGCCCTGGACAGGAGTGGGCCTACGGTTTTCTTGAGCCGTGCCTCACTCTATCGGTCGAGCTGCTCGGCGGGCTGTAATCCTCCGCCGAAAGGGAATGGCCTCCGGTCAGTGAGGGCCTAACATTGATGGTGGAAAATGGGCCCTAACCTATATAAAGGAATGCCTGCCCGCGAGCGGCGGAGCATTATTTTGGAAAGACTCTCGTCGAATGTTTGGCTGTGAGGAGAGCTGCTCCCGGGAGGCGACCAACGGCGCCGTTTCTTTGACCACCGCTACCTCTTGCTGCCAAGGTAACATCCTTACCCCACCTTACCTACCCACTCCGAGTCATTAATTTGTATCTTTAGCCCCACAGTTCAGTAAGGTCTTTTTTTTTGTTATTAAATTTTTTATTCTCCTTTCAATCGTGCCTTTTTTTGGAGCTTTTACATTCCTACGCATCTCCCCCGGACCTCCAAGCACGTTCCATTCTTAATTTCCACTTTCTCTCCGTCCCCCGATCGAAAGATGTATCCCGCAAAGTTCTTGTGACGAAAGCCTGAATCACACGGTAAATTTTCCCTCCCTCAGAGTCATAGAAAGCTCCAGCCAGTGGCTTAACTATGGGGGGGGGGGGGGGTGGGGGTGCGGATGAGGGGCTATATCCCCCCCCCCCAAAGCCTCAGAAAAATTAAAAAAAATATTTCAAAACTACTGCCTAGTTTTTTCATATAATAACTGCGTCTGCTTAAAGTTCCATTTTTAGTGCCAAAATGATGTAAAATGTATTTCCAGGAATGTCATTTTTAAAATTTTTATCATATTTTGTCAGGGGGGGGTTGGGTCGCCACCCCAGGCAATCCCATCCCTTCCCCCTCCCCCCAAGGCATATTCCTTCTTAAGCCACTGGATCCAGCGATAGGTTTACAGACACCAAAAGAGTGACAGCTACAGCCATCATCTCACAGTCATTCCCACCGTCCCTTTATCCATCGATTACTCAGTCTTTTTCTGTATATACAACTGTCATTCAGTAAAAAGCCAAGCGTGGCGTTGCGATCGCTGTAAACGGCCGTGCGTTCTGATTGGTTGAAACACGGTGCCAGCGATGGTTTCAGCGACGGATAAAGGGACGTGCCGAGTGATGGAAAAAAGGGACAGGATTTCCATCCCTGAAGCTATCGCCGAAAATTATCGCGTGAAACGATCATTTTACCGCCATCATTGGAGCGATCGCTGAAGCTATCGCTCGGAGGTGACGGGAAAAATAATCGTGCGATTCAGGCTTAACATATGCTGCTGTGTTAGTTCTGAATCGCGCCGTCGCGAAAAGGCGAGACCACTACTACTATTATGTGGAGAGAGAGAGAGAGAGAGACCAAGGACGCCCACCGCCCCACCCCACAAGGCACGAGTCGTAAATAAAGCCAGAGACAGAGTGGAGGGGGGAGATGGAGGGGAAGGGTCCTTCCCCTCATCTCAACCGCGCACGCAACCAACTAACTGTGTGTTCTCTCGGAAAAAAATTTGCAGTTGCGCCGCGCGTAAACATCGATGAAATTCACATCCCCTGGAATGAAATGTTTTCGTATGTTTTCTTTTTCTGGGCGCATTTTTAATCGCACAAAAATGTCCGCAGCGATATGGTGATAGCGATTCATTAATTATAATAATCACCTCATAATGTTTAAAATCATGAGAAATAGCATTGAAGAGGTAACATGATGGATTACATGTTCATGATTGTTATAAAAAGTCCTTAAAAAGCTCATATTATCGTGAATTTCGAACCCTTTGTCCATCGGCGACGCGAGTGGCGACTTTTGTAAACCCATTGAAATGCGCAGAGGGTGAAAAAACTCATAGAGAGGCCGGCCGCGGAGTCCTCTGTTGTAATAGGATAGTTTCGTTCATCAAAGAAAACGAAATGCATTGATTGCGATTCCTTACCCACCATTAGTGTATTCATAATATACAAATTATTTGGTTTTAGAAATCCCAGTTTAGACGAATGGAAACGGTCAATTTTAACCTCATTTGAAAAAGGCCAGATTGGGGCCCATGCGATTCCACTCCACGTGACGCCACAGGGACCTAGTTTCTACACGAGTAGATACGAGTTTTACATAGTCTGAGATTACTAATGCATGCATAAAGTAGAGAGCTCAGGGAAACATCTCTTAATAATTTAAAAATACCTAAGCTCGGAAAGTTTCCTTCATTTGATAGGGGAATAATAATCCTTATTTAAGCCAAGCGCTACCAGCTAGCAGGGTACTCAGCTACCTGCTAGCAGCCTGCGTCGTATCAGCGCTCAAGCCTCGCCCCAAGGTCACCTCACATGCGGTAGCGGGAACCAGAACAACGTCACACGGACTTTTCCCATCGTTCCTACCTAGTCGTCGCGTTTTCGCGCGCTTGAAAATTTTCACTTTTCGTTTAATCGCGAAAAAGAGATATTGTCATTTAAAAATCTAAAAGCGTGAAATGAGCACTCCAGGAGTAATTATCTTTCGATTTAGGCAATAAAAAAATAATACGAAACCACCCTATTATGACTTCTCTTCTTTCCTACGCCTCACAAGACTTCCCCATTATTTCCTCGATCGAACCATTTGATCCTCATCATTCCGTTATTGCTACGCGTTTCCTCCACCCTGAGATATGGAAGTCGAAAATTCAGCCCTTGCATTTTTTTAATAATTGAGCCGGTTGATTTAGAATAATTTCTCGAGGACTGCAAAATATGCGCACATCTCGTACGAACGTACTTGGTCCTTTTCGTGACGCATCAGGCGTTCAGTACTCGCGTTAATAAATGAGTTTAATTTCTGGGAGAAAAGAGAAGTTTTCCATAAACCTTTAGAAGACGGGACAAATTAGGGACAACTAGTTCGAACACGAACTAGTTACATAGGACAGGTCATAAAGGATGTAAAAGAGAAGAAATACGTCGCCATGGAAAGTGTTGCGGATAGAAAAGAGGAATGGAGAGCTGCGCAAAACCAATTTTAGTAATGCTGACTGACATGGTAATGATGAAGCAAAAACTTGAACTTCGTTCGTTAATTAACGATAGACGGATTGAAGCCCCTCTGCATAGCCCTGGAAGTGTGGCTGTTTGAATTTAATTTTTACGGTAATAGATATGTTCAACGGTGTCTTCCCACGCGCGTCCGCCAATGCCTCGCAGAAACAGCGTTTGCGGCGAAGGGAACGATAGAAGGGGGGGAGGGGGTCCATTCCCCTCTCTTGATTCCCGGAGAAGGGAGGCTCAGACGGGATTTTTGTTTTGGCGGCGCGATAGCGGGAAGAGGGGAGGGAAGGAGGGAAGGGAGGGTGGGGCGGGAGAGGGGGTGTTGTTGGAGGGAGAGGTGGACGACCTTGGGAGAGAGAAAGAGAGATAGAGAGAGAGATTGGGAGGGGAGTTTGCATTGGCGGGAGGGGGGGAAAGGAAGGAAGGGGTGGGATTTAAAAATGTCTCCCCGGGCAACGCTCCCTTCCCCTCTCCCCCCCCCCCAATGCACGTGAGATTGGGGATTAGTGACGTAACTGTATTCTCCAGAAAGGAATATTACTCTTTTAGGACCGGATCATACGAAAAATTAACACTGAATTGACGAGACTTGCGGACGGATTATAGAGGAGAATTTAACGCTTTCTTCCCCTCTCCCTAATCCACGTGAGATTGGGGATTAGTGGCGTCATTGTATTTCCCGGAAAGGAGTGTTAGTCTTTTAGGACCGGTTTGTACGAAAAATTACTACCTACTCAATCAGACTTACGGACGGATTATAGAAAAGAATTTAACGCTCTGTTCCCCTCCCACTAATCCATGTTAGATTTTGGATAAGTGACGTCTTTATGTTCCCCTGAAATAAGGATTGGTTTATACGACAAATGTACAATGAATTCACCAGACTCGATGTCGGCTCATTAATAAAAAAAGGGCTATAAACAATTTTTACGGAGCACTTCACATGAGAATCCAGTACCTATACATTAGAGGAAAACGGACACAGTAGCAAGGACTTTAGGAAGAGAATTGCATTAGCAAGGGAGGCGTTCATGAACAGGAAGTAGCTTCTGAGAGGATCGTTATGTAAGACTTTAAAGAAAAGGTTAGTGAAGAGTTTGATTTGGAGTGTAGCTCCCTACGGTGCGGAAACGTGGACACTGAGGAAAGAGGACGAGAGAAGATTGGAGGCATTCGAGATGTGGGTATGGAGAAGAATGGAGAGGGTGAGATGGACGGAGAGGAAAAGGAACGACGAAGTGCTGGATGTGGTTGGCGAAGAGAGGCAGCTTTTAGATGAGATACGCAGGAGACAGAAGGTATGGATGGAGGGAGTACTTAGCGGGGAGGGGATGTTGAAAATGGTGTTATAGGGTAGAATGTTAGGGAAACGAGGGAGGGGAAGGAAAAGAGTAGGATTTTTAGATAGATTGAAAGGGAGTAGGTCTTACAGTGAATTGAAGAATACAGCGCTGGAAGGAAAGGGAGGCTCCTAGATCACTTATTTAGTACTTCATGGAAACCTACCTTAATCGGTAGAATAATGCAATAAAAAATACGTCAGTGGTAATAGAAAATAGAAACGCGAAGATGTTTGGTCGATTGTAAAAGAGTGGCTATATTAGCATTAAAATTTGGAACGTGCAATGTTGTTCAAATTTTTTAAAAATCCGTGTTTTGCTAGTTCTGTCTTTGAATGGTATGTTGTTCAAATTTTTTAAAAATCCGTGTTTTGCTAGTTCTGTCTTTGAATGGTGAAAGAAGACACCTCGGTATGAAAAATGACGCGGATATATGTGATAAGAAATTGAAAAGCTTACTTTACGGAAGAAACTGGCTAAGAAACTACTAATTTCAATAACAAAACCTTGTGAGTTCTTCTCCCCAATTTTTTTAGCATTTATGCTGAAGAAACAATTGATCCTATTCATAGTTGTATTAATTTATTTATTCGCTTGTTGATTTTTTTTATGACAAAAGTTCATTTTTTATTCTTTTGTTCATTGCAGCAAAATTTATTACGCTGCTATATGATGAAAATGGCGACATTTAGTTTCAGCACCAAATCAGAATTACTGCTTTTAAACCTTAATTTCTAATCGAGTACGAAGTATTTAGGGGTACAAACTTTAGTATGGAGTTTGTATATCAAAAGTATTTATTTTCCATTGTTTCAAAATTATGTTGTGGAAAATTATCCATAGAAGATATATAGCTGCTAGTTCATGGCATAATTCGTGTGGTTGTAACTAGCAATGCGGAAATAGTCATGGTGGATGTAAACGTGAAGCCGGAACGGCAGACGGAGATAACGGCGATCCGTCCTTATTTGCCCTAGGGGCATTCCACAGATAACAGACGACTGGGGATACGTCGAGATTGTGGCTGCTGCATCCTGAACAGTGTAGCCCTCCAAACCAAGGGAACTATATCTTGGCTTTCGTATTTCCCCAACAGTTTAAAACGTGCAGTAAAATATTTTTCGTCCACAGAAATATTTCATCTGTACTTCAGTTAACAATAAACACTAACAATATGCCGCCAGTGCCAGGGAATTTTAGGTGATATTATTGGCATAAATTCAACCAGGTAAGAGAGGGCAACCACAGAATCCAAGCAGGGTGGAGAAACTGGAAAAACGTATCAGGGTTTTTGTGTGATCTCAGGATTGGGAACGGGATCAAGGGAAAAAAAATGTAATTATTGTTTTCTACATGTTATATTGCGTCTTCGTCCTCTAATTTATGTATTGTTACCTGGCCACTATAAAATGGCATATGCTGTATGTGGTTATATTTCTTTAAATAAATAAATAAATAAAATCATTTTGAGGGCAGTACTGTCATATGACAGTGAATCCTGACCTGCTAAGAAAGCCTACGAAAAGAATACGGAAGCGGCAGAGATGAGATTTGAGAGTTCTGAGATAAATGACGAGAAAACCAGATCAGGAATAAGAAATAACAAACGATGAGGGAGATGCAGGAGTGGTTGAGATATCAAGGCGTAAGAGGGAAGGATTCAGTGTTTTGGTAATATTTGAAGAGGGGATGAGGAGTGTGTGGTCTGGGAGGACTTTGAAATTTGCAGGTAGAAGGGAAGAGAAGGAGAGGAAGGCCAAAGAAAAGATTGTGTTGAGAATGATTTCAGGGAGAAGAATCCCGACACCCCTGTGTCAGAATAAAATCAGTGTCAGAATCCCGATATTTTTCGAGGATCATCCGAGAGGCGATTGAAATATCCAAACACCCTCATAATTTCAATCGAGAGGATAGCTACGCACTCCACAGCACATGGAAGAGACTCTTCGCCCCATACCCCCACGCTATTGGCCGCAAGGCGACCAATCAGGGCGAACCTACACCACTGGGCTGCCTATATAACGGCGGCCAAAACACGGCATAATCACTTCGACCTGAAGACGCCTGCTGGAATGCAGGAGAAACTGTTGTCACCAACGCAACCACGACGCGGTGAAACCCGGAAAATGCAGCCTACAGTTTCAGGGAGAAGAGTTTGACTGAAGGCGATGTCCAGGATCGAGTGAGGAGACAGTAAGTTGGTTAAAGTTGGGTTAAAGACTTATAAATATAAGACACAGCGAATTGCAAACTGCGTGTTGGTGCATCCCTGGAAAAAAATCCTCTCTCGCTCGGTATTTCGTGGAATTAGATAGAAGTCTCGATTGCGAAACATTCCGACTGAGCCTTCGTTTTGATTCTTTGTGTTACGGCTTCCATTGGAAGAAGAGCAATTTTTTAGGCGTCTTATGGCATCCGCCTTGCGGCTTACGTCCCATTGTAGACCAGGGATAACTTCCCCTTTGGATGTCGCCCTCAAGGCGTCCTAACGTCGTAGTTTTTTGTTCGATTATCTAACTCATCCGCAGCTGTTGCTCCCTTTGTTCTCCCCCGCCCACACATCATTCCATCCGCTATTTTAGAACTACTTCTGCCCTCCAAATTTCGTGACGCATGCATTCCACATCTACATGATACCATACGAGCAACCTCTAGGGTGTTTGGCAGGAAGTGACCAATCACCAGCAACAGTATCCCCTCATGCACACCGCACAGGCAAGAATATTACGTAAAATGACAAAATATACGTGCACATTCATGCAAAGGTAAAAATTGCCAACGGTTGGTAATTCCTACAGTAAATCCATGTACGCTTAGAACTATAGAAAAAGATAAAAATGCAATGAGTTGTCCTAGCGAGTGGCGGCACTAATTTCGTTAATCGAAACACCGGTGTTATCTTTAATAGTGCGAAGAGAGGACATTTTAAATATCTCTGTTTTGCAGTCCCTTTCCCTTCTTTTATTCTCATTCTGCCATAGTACGACTGTAAAGGATATTATAGAAATTGCGTCAATTGAGGCCTTAATAGAATCACGTAGCTTCTCTCTTTCACCTTTCTATTGCATTTGCAGAGAATTAATTTTTTTTTAATCCTCTTCAACGGTTGGAATTATTATGTTGGAGAAATATAGCCATGTGCCGCGGCGTCATTTTAGAATGGCCAAGTAACAGTATGGCTCTTTTTTTCTGTTCTCAATGGACTTGAGAATGTAGTTGTAATTACGAACCGCATCGTGCGAAAATAAAGTCAGTGGCAATATTCCAATCCCCTATTTGATTACTATGGCATTCCACATTTTTGCAATTATACGAATACCTCATCCAGTGGTGAATGTATTGCCTTTGATCCTTTTAATCACTTGACAGTGGTCGCATGCATTCATTCCGCATATCGCGTCGTATTTTCGTCCACGATGACTTTACGTTTCGCGGCTTCGTCGCGCGGGGGAGTGGGGGTAGTGGGGGGGGAGGCCATACCCATGCGATCGTTGGCCTCTTGAGTCACGCGTGGAACACATTCCGATTGTCGCCCCCTCTCTTGATCCCTTCCAGAAACACGCCCGAGGGGCAGGGGGGAAGGGACTTTGCCGATGGCACCCAGGGTGGGTTGGTGGGTGTATGCATATGGCGACGCCGCGGAGAGATCGGCGGTCATTGCCCACCATACCCTGCCTCCCTCTCCAAGCTCCCTCTTGAAGCTCGCTCTGTAAGGCGACATAATGCGATTCGCTCATTGTCACTGAAGGAAGTAGTGAGTAATGATTTTAATCTTGAAACAAATGTGGAAAAATAAATAAATATATTGAATTCCTCATTCGCAAATTCAGCAAAAGATAAAGAAAGAAGAAAAAAATACATTTGGCGTTTAAAAAAAATAAAAAAAAACATTAAATAATATTAATAATAACCAAATAATATCTTTGTTTATTAAAAAGTATTAAACTGAAATTTATTAATGTATCTACATTTTATGCATATGTATTATTGTTCAGTTGACGAGTAGTTCTATTTTATTTATCATGCAAACCACACTTAACGCTGGTAACGCCAATAAATGTGCAAAAAATCATATTTTAAGTAAACTGGCTGGATGGGGTGATCGTTTGAAATTTCCATACCGATGAGTCACTGCACTTTGGTGCTGCCATCATAAAAAATGGCTACGGCAGTCATGCTCCAAAGTTTCACGATAGTTTTCCCGTTAATTCCAAATCGGCCAAATTTTTTTGGATATCCGAAATACAAATACACTTCGCAGATCCAAATTAAAGGAGGATATCTATAAAGACGACTTTCTACGACTACATCCCACGAATAAAGGACATATGGACACACGCATATGCATGCACAGATAGCAGAACCTATCGCGTATCAATACTAAGTATTTCATTAAGATCACGGATTAAGTCTTTCTACACCGAATCCCATATGCTCACTGCGTATTCAGGGTGTGACCGACCGAAATTGTGCAAATACTCGAATCCATTTTTTTATTACTTTTCTTCTCCATCCTGTTCAATGTTCCACGTGGCAACTCGAAACAAATGCATCCGTGAATGTGAGTGCATATAATCCAATCGGCATCATTGGAAAGGTTAATTGTTTTTCTTCTAAATTGGACACGAGCCACAGCTCACTGACTTCAGAGTTTCAACGTAAAACGACCCGTTAGAATTATTTTATGACTTTTCCTCTCGTTTATTTAATGCGCTATGATTCTGAAGATACTTTAAGCATTGTTTTACATTTTATTACCGTCACCACGTGCACTGTTAACCTCCAGGCATTTGCCTCATAAACGTACCATTCTTGGCATCGTTATAAGCCTACCACCTCTTCTTAAACAGCTCATACTATTGCTTGAATTTTATTTTCATCGGATCTCTGGAGAGAACCAGTTCCGGCTGGATCCTCGCGAGCAACATTCCAAGCCACGCGATAGGGTCCTTGAGGTCGCAGCTGAGTGGCAGCCTCGCGGGGCGTCAAGGGCATATAATTACTCTCTGCCTCGTCTGGGCGCCACTGTAACTGGGCGATATTGAAAATTCAATAGCGGACAATGATACTTTTTAGCATGGATATTTGTCGGTACCATTAACTAATACCACGACGAGTATTATTATTACAGTATTCTACCGCAAAAGGTAGGTTTCCATGGAGTACTAAAGAAGTGATCTAAGAGCCTCCCTTTCATTCCAGCGCTGCCTTCTTCAATTCACTGTAAGGCCTACTCCCTTTCAATCTACCTAAAAATCCTATTCTTTTCCTTCCTCTCCCTCGTTTCGCTAACATTCTACCCTCTAACACCATTTTCAACATCCCCTCCCCGCTAAGTACTCCCTCCATCCATACCTTCTGTCTCCTCCTTATCTCATCTAAAAGCTGCCTCTCCTCACCCACCAAGTCCAGCACTTCGTCGTTCCTTTTCCTCTCCGTCCATGACGATAAGAATCGGGATCTGACTACCATTTACAGCCAACTTTCAAAATACGCGAAATTGGGTTAATTGAATTTAAAGATAGTGATATTTCGCGATATATCGATGTATTGCCCACATTTAAGATGCTACTCCTGCACTAAAAATCATCATTCACCAATATTATCATCTCGTCAATTGTGATAGTATTTGAAAAATGGAGATACGTGTATTTTTCCGGAACTCTCGGCATTTTGTATGGGCCTCGCATGGCTCGCTGTGTAAACTTCTCCGCGCAAACATTTCCCTTACAGTAGTGAAAGGTTCCCACTAAACTAATAATTGACTTTGAACCCAAATGACATCACCAACTCATTAAAAGGGGGTGGCACCTTAACATTACGTTATTTTTAAACTTGGCAGAGGATTGATGAACGTTTCCATTGGTTAAATAATGATTAACATTAAAAAGAAGAACTTTGTGCTTTCACAGTAATATTAATTCACGACCATGGTTTCAACGTTAGACGTCATCACCACCTGATGATGACGTCTAACGTTGAAACCATGGTCGTGAATAAATTTTAATGTGAAATCACAAAGTTCTTCTTTTTAATGTTAATCATTAATCGCTTTCACCAAGTTACGTCTCAAACAATCAATTTTGGTTGAATAGTGTTTTTACGTTGATGATCGTCAACTTGAGTGCACAGCAGTGCCACTAGTAGACGTGCAGAATACCGCTGAATGTCGATAATTGCAAGCAGCTCCAAGGTTCGATAAAATGAAAGTCTCATGGCGCGCATTGCACGTTTGGTGTGTGACATCACCCTCGCCGCTAAACTGCAGTGTTGCCTCATGTTATTTGTCGCCTTATAAAAACAATGAGAGATGGGAAATATTCTCTACCTTTTTTTTTAAAGCAGTAATGATGGCAGAAATATGGTGTATTGGTAGCTGAAATATAGCGGTGAATATTTTTATAAAATTATAGTATATATTTTTGTAGAGAATGTAGCGTGCGACACACTCTCTGCAAAAATATCTACCTCTATACCTACCTCACAAGTGTTTCGATCACCATGGTTTTTTGTTTTCATCACCATGGCTTGGTAATTGCACTTGTGAAACTCGGATTAAAAAAATATAAACTTTTGGTATTTCACATAAATATTATGAATTAATCTTTTTAAAAATCTTCTCCTAATTTACTGAGTGAATTTAAACCATACTTGCCTCTAAGCTCCCGTAAAGATACCATGCCTTACATATTGGAAACGATTCTTTTTTTATCTTTGCAACTCGTCACGAATCTGGCCGCCCTGCGCTGTATTGTATACTCGTTTGATTCCTACTTCATAAGGGTCCCACACGCTAGCAGCAGGCATTAAAGTATCCCGCTTAAAGAAACATTCAAGGATTAACGATTTGCGAATGTTTCTCCTGGTCCAGCTCACGTGCGCTCATTGTCAGTGTCTCTTCGCGTGAATTGTGGTAGGTCACGCAGGAAGACCCCACCCCCTCCTACTCCCCCGCGGAGCTGAAGGACAATGG
This sequence comes from Ischnura elegans, assembly GCF_921293095.1. Lineage (NCBI taxonomy): Eukaryota > Metazoa > Arthropoda > Insecta > Odonata > Coenagrionidae > Ischnura > Ischnura elegans. The sequence continues at coordinate 14,292,067 of NC_060248.1, read as the reverse complement.
GCCCACCAGGTGTCGTTGGGCACCACGTGGTGAGATACACACGGAAGGACCAGATATATACACGTGGAAGTGTGATTTGGGTCCATTGTTAGCGTCGTCCACTTCCGGGTCTCCGCCGGACAAAAGGACGGTTGGCTCCTCTCAACCACACATGTCCCGCATTCGATGTATCGACAATCGAATCGCCAGTGACCCTCGCCCCCTGAACTCTGGAACAATAGAATGCTGATATCCACTGCCCAAGTGAAGCTTTTAGAAATTGCGCATCTGGCCATCTCGAAAAGGAAGTTCTAGAATTGCGCTCCATTTAAAAATACCTACATGCGAAACAGCGCTTTTCCGAATTTTTTTCTCAGCCCGTTTAATTCGGATGAGTTTGCGACTTTGGATATAAATTACTTAGATCCCAGACGACAGAATTTGCGTCTCTAGGCCGAAGTACGTCCGGTACTTCAAAACGTGACTGGCTCCCATGTATTAAGGCCGTTTTACACGGGGCACGGAATTGCGCAGGCTAGAACTGCATCTATTTCTAAAATGTCGTGGAATTGCGCGAATGCAATGAACGAAATTAGAACAGTCATTTTGCCATCTCATGTCTACGCATTCTCGCATGTGTTCTAGCAGTTTACCGCTTTACACGACGCAATTTTGACTGCGCCTTCGCACACACGCCAGATTGTGCAAGTACGTGCCCCGTGGAAAACAGCCTTTAAAATAAGGAAAATGCCAAAAAGCAGGTATCTATACAAATATTGACAACCAGGATATGTGCGAGATAACGTCATCTACATGAAGGGGTTTTCCATAACTCCATGCTCGATGTCTCTTCTTTACAAAAACATCCCCATTACTTCTGTCCTTGTCCTTCCGTCCCCACTGACCTTGTATATGTAACAGTTCCTTTTTCCTGTATTTACCTTTGACCTAGAGTATTTAAGAGTTGGGATTCCTTAATCTCCCAATCCTCGAGTTCTGCTCCGTTATTTACTCCACTGCCTGTCCCTCCAACCTTAAAATTCTTGAACGCCCAGTTAATTTCTTTATTTCATTAGTCCGACACCGTGTTCCTCACCTCCGTGGTTCTTCTCGCTCTGAAGTAATGTCTGCCCTATCATTGGTCCCACCATCCTCCCGTAGGAATTTTCATGATATTCCCTTAATTTACAATGCCTTAAATGGCAATTTCCGATCCTCAGAAATATTGCCTTTCTTTTCAATCCACATTCCCACCCGCTCCTTCGGTAATGACCACCTATTACACCAACCTAAATTCCGTCTTTCTCTCTCCCAGAGATCGCGTTTTTTTACAGACTCCCTACCTCTTTCAATACCATTTCGACTACTCACCCTTCCCTGGATCTTTCAATGCCCATCAGATCATTCAAGAGGCAGCTTCGAAAGCCATCTTCTGAATCCCTTTTTTATATCCTTTTAATAGTTTTTTATAGTTTATATTTGTTAAAGCGGCAGATTTTAAGTTGCCTATTCAATGTAAAAGCCGTTTTGGCTGTTTTTGAACGATTCAATAAATGAATAAATAAAATAAATAATCCACCCCAAATGATTACGAAGGCGACGAAAACTTCCGTGAAATAAAATATGTGATACTTTAAAAGTTATTTTATGAAGTGATTTCAACAATAAACACCGGAAACTATTCATTAGACGGAAATGTAACCGATGATTAAATTGTCTTACATTGCCCTCACTGACGTGAAAAAAAATATCTTAATAATTTTGATTTTCAAATCGGAAAGTTTCCACTACAATGTGTGGCACAACCCCTGATTTCTGGTGGGCAGGGTGCTTGAGGGGGTGGAAACCAAACCCCCCAACCCCTCTTTTTTTCTCCCATCCATCGTTGTGGCATGTTTCGGGCTCGGCGGGTGGCCACCTATTCAATCGCCTAAAGATCCCAGGGTCCTGCTATGCTATTCTGTCGAATATTAGAGGGACGCTCCTCTTAGGGGTCTCCAGACTGCAGATATTGTGGGGGGGAGGGGGTGGTGATTGGCCCGGGGAGAGTTGCGAGGGTCAAGAGTGGACCCCTACGGTGGTAGGCCCAGCTATCCAGATCTAAATTTGAGGGTAACGGTCTTCTTCGGATTGGCGGCCTTTCTATAAATAAGCGTTTTCCCGGTCGTGCGTGTTTCGCCCGGTCCTCCGTTTAACTCTGAATCACTCTCGATGCCATGACCACGCCGGAGGCCCGCTTGAATTGATTGACCCCAACCGGCCACTTCACATAAACAGTGAAAAAATACCCTCCAGGGTAAGAGGCAGGTGAGGGGGCCCTCCCCCAGAATTCTTTTAAGAAAAATGGTTCAAAACGGTGAGTTTTACGGTTCTACGAGGGATATTTCATTAATACTTACACTATTCTATAAGTAATATTAATCCAACTAGGCAAAATGAATTAAACTTAAAAATTTTACTTAACTTAACATAGACAAGCTGCCTCAGGAAGAATGACGCCTCGGTAGCTTAACTGGCTAAAGCATCCGACCGGAAATCGGGGGATGCGGGTTCGAATCCCGGTCAAGGCGGATGATTTTTTCTCTGTGGATCTTTCGCACGATTGTGCATTGCGGGTGACTCCCGTAAAAGTTGACACCGCGGCTAGTCCCGGTATACTTTAAACCAAAATAAATAGTGAATTTTTAGCGCATTTATTTCCGCTGGGGATTTTTGGAGTGGTTTGTATGAAAAAGGAAAATTAAATCTAAATACTTGGCAACTGAGTAATATCACATTTACATAAAATATAGAGACGTAAGTAAATTGCTGTTCAATACGTTTTTATAAAATGATACTTGATTATAAATTATTGATTTCTAAAATTTTCAATATCTTTTTATATTTATTTATGAAATAATGGTATTTTATCTGTTCATCATCTATTTTTTAGTTGAAAACGTAAGGGAGAAATTAACGATGTTTTCCTACACTTTCTTCTTTTTCCAAGAATAAATTTTATTCACAGACCTAAAATCAGAAGGAAATTTTAGACATGGAATACTATAATGAGTAATATTAATTGTTATTTCTCCTCCCCCTTACCTACGTTGCATATTCAGTGTTAAAACATAAGATTTCGTACATTTTGTGAAATGTGTTCAACATTGGGCGAAAATTAATAAAATTAATTTTTATGTCGTGACTTTTGTTTAATTTGCGTTAATCATACTTAAGACAGTAATAAGATGATTTGTTTGACGCAATACTCCACTCCGCTCGCTAATCAAATGAACTTTTCAAATTTACACATTTCTTCTCCTATACATCCTAAATTACGTCTCCTAAGTAACTCACTCACTTTGCCTTTATTCCCACCCATTTATCCCCTAACTATTGTCTTTATCATGCCTTATTAAGTAGTCAATTGAGGTGACCTGCCATGGTGAAGATTGGTCACCAAAACACGGCATAGACCGGAAATGGTTATTAACACCGGATACGAAAGTTTCCAGTGAGGAAAATAGTGTAAGCCTTACCGTTACGGTTGCGTACGACATTTCCCATGGTCTCATCATTAGGCTTCCACTCAATATCGCAAGGTGACTGACAGTGAAAACTCAAGCTTCCAAAGGACCTCTTACGCGATGTGTGAAGATGAGCAAAATATTTCGATTTGACGCTGTGGGTTTTCTGTTTCAATTCATGACTGGGACTTTATGATGGTAGAATTATTTATGGTACTATTATTGTATGGCAGTAATATTTAATCACTTGAAGAATTAAGCGTGGGTGCTAATAGAGTGGTTTCCTATTATTTTTTTATTGCCTAAATCGAAAGACTATTACTCCTGGAGTACGAATTTCACACTTTAAGATTTTTAAATGACGATATCTATTTTTCGCGATTAAACGAAAAGTGAAAAATTTCAAGCGCGCGAAAACGCGACGGCTAAGTAGGAATGATGGGAAAAAGTCCGTGTGACGTATTTCTGGTTCCCTCTGCCGCCTTGTGAGGTGACCTTGGGGCCAGGCTTGAGCGCTGATACGACGCAGGCTGCTACCAGGTAGCTGAGTACCCTGCTAGCTGGTAGCGCTTGGCTTAAATAAGGATTATTAATACCTTATCAAACGAGGGAAACTTTCCGACCATAGGCCGTTTTAATAAGTGATTATTAAGAGATGTTTCCCTGAGCTCTGTGCCTCATGCATGCATTGGTGGTCTTAGACGATCTCCTACAACTCCTATCTACTCGTATAGAAACTAGGTCCCTGTGACGTCACGTGGAGCGGAATCACATTGGCGCCAATCTGGCCTTTTTCAACTGAGGTTAAAATTGACCGTTGCCATTCGTCTAAACTGGGATTTCTAAAACCAAATAATTTGTATATTATGAATACTCTAATGGTGGGTAAGGAATTCCAATCATTGCATTTAGTTTTCTTCGATGAAGGAAACTACCCTATTAGGTGCATAGCGTGCCAATCCCAATACTCACTGATCAGGTTATTCTACTCTCATTTATAATAAACATAAACAGCGCACTCGCTTTTTTCTCCGGGGGATGAAAAGCCATGCTTTTACTTTTAGCACATTTTAAACTGTCTTTGGAAAAAGTGCGTTTTTATAAATTCTCTTTTTATTTTATTTTCATTCCTTTTCCATTCCATTCGTGTCAGTCGCGATTTACGTGCGTAGAAGTTCAGAATTGAAAGAAACTGGAAAGGAATAGCATTGTTTTCTATTTTGATTCCAATTGGAAAGCAATTATTGACTAAGTAAGCTTGATTATTACGTCACTGGCAGGCGAACGAAAAGGAAAAATAATCTTGTGAGTTGTGACGTAAGAGACCGAATGCACCCCCCTCGACTGGCCTTTGTTTGCTTATTATGTTCGCGAGTAACTCCTTTAAAACATTCGCTATAATATGATAATTAATAGAGTAGCATTTTCATTTATGAACATTTACGTGTTTTCCGTTTTACAGAAATGCTTCTGCGAAAACACCGAGGAAAAATTTCCAATTGCCTTGGGAAATTAGGGACCAGGTTAGCGTATTGCTCTGCGCAGTGGCTTGGAAAGCCAAAGATCCATGGCTCGACTCACTGTCCAGGGTAAATCTTTTCTTACGGTAATTATTATGGATGGTAGCTCATTCCATTTCCGCCCACCGTAGTCATATAACTTCATACTGCCATTGTGAGCAGATTATGTCCTTGAGGAAAACCCGCGCTCCTTTTTGCTGTCGAATTGCCACAAATATGTGGGTGAAGTTAGCAATAACTTAATTCAATTAATTTTTGAAGCCGGTCGAAAGAAGCCCACTGACGCAAAGAGGCGGACGCAAAACGGAAATTCAATAAGGACGCCTACTCTCTGAGAATGACCTGCATGTATCGCAAAATTATATAGGAAAAGGAATGGACTTGTGACGTCAACACTTTATTCGTTAAAATCCACCCGGGTGTTATGAAACCGAAGACGAAAGCTGGAAAGCTGTCCTCCACTCAACCTAGCTATTGTCCTCCAAAAATGAGTCAACGCGGCATGAAAATTATCAACCCATCCTGAAGTTCGCTCTGAGAAGATGGATTGGGGGTGTAATTGGCTCACACGCCTGATCAGCTATCGGGAAATCCGGCTTCGAATCCTTGGGGTGTATAACTTTGCACCCGTGCGCGTGAAAGTCTACGAAGTCAATCTAGCGATTTGATCGATGGATTTTTCATTCCTCGTAGACTAATCCTCCAAAATCGCTAGAGTAGTAAATGGCTTTGCCTGGTTTCGCTATTTAGTTGGGCCCTCTACGCTTCTATAGCGTTGACGTATTTTTCCCCGTCCCATCCCTTCCGAACCTATCCTACCCCAGAGGCGTCGTCGGGCTCCTATCGCGGCGGCGCCTCTTTCCTTTTCCCTTCCTCTCCTCCCCCTCCTCGGGTGATTGGGCGTATAAGTCTTTGACTTGGTTCCCGGCCCCGGTGTGTTGTATCCTCGAAGGGCTCCCCTTGAGCCCTCATTCTCTCTGTTTACGAAGTCACTTGTTCCTTGCAGTGCTTTAAGTTTAAACTAGTGAATGTCACTTGAAGAGGGAAAATGTGAGGGCGGTTACATATATATCCCATTCCCTTACATGCACCGATTACTTTCAAATATCTGCGATGTCGTGCAACTTTAATGTCACTGGAGGATAGGTGGCGGAGCGAGTGATATGGCGGACGAAGGGAGGGAGAGAGAGAGAGAGAAATGTGTGCGTGAATGGTGTGGAATCATAGGGGTCTGTCTGTCGGCGGGTGACCTCCTTAAATCCACCCTCCCCTCATTCCCCTCGTTAACTGGGAATTCCAGTCACCACCCCCCCTCCCCAACTGATTAATTGAGAACTCTCTATCTCGCTTCAAACTCCACTTTCTCTCCTCCTCTTGAGGAGATGTTGATTTCATTTGGAGCGACTCGAACGACTCTGTTAGCCAATCGCCAACTCAAGTTTTTTTTCTGTCGAATCCGAAGAAATCAAAGCCTGATAGAAGTTTGATAACACTTGAATAGTCGTTCTCTCTTTCGACCACTCCGCCTTCCACTCGCCTAGACGACCGAGTAGGAGTTTGTTGACGATGTGATCGAGGATATTATTCCTCTTACTCGAAAACGAGGATCGAAAATGCTATATTTTTATTTTTAATATATTATGTAACTTTATATTTAGACAGTCGATTATATATTTCGAAAATTGATATATTCTACGATACGAATGTGAATATTACTCCTGTAATTCGAATATAAAGATTGCATACGCAATAATATTAATTTTTTCAGTATATTATTTCACTTTCTCTTTAGGCCGTCCATTATTGATACCGAAAACCGATATATGCTACGATTTGATCGAGGATGATGTTCCCCTTATTCGAAAATGAAGGTCGACTTTGCAAAATTTTTATTGCAACATATTATTAAACTTTCTCTTTAGATAATCGATTATGGAGTCCGGAATTTCAGATCTCTATACAACTTACCGCTGCACTCGAAACAATGGAGTGTGGGTCGCCATGCAACACGCACGAGAGCAGTTGAAACCAAGCTGATGCCTGTCCCATATATTATTATGTGGGAAAATGCGTAACAATTTAATGAAAGAATATGGAATTTTGAGGTGCATAAACCTTCGTCTTAGATCTAACAAATTTATCTTCCAAATTGGTATCTCATCCGAATGACAGGATATTAGCTGAGGAAAAAATTCCAAGTTTCGCTATTTTCCATGAATTTTTAATGGTGTGCAATTTTTTAGGTTCTGCTGGAGATGACCAGATACGCAATTTCTTAGCTTCACATGCGGGTGGGGGGGGGGGGGGGGGGTTGGTGAGATATTTCCGTTGTTTGTTGCCTAGTGATTGTCGTCATGCGCGAAACGATACCGTTTGCCATCTTGTCGACCGTCACGAGACCACGCTGTCATCCTCTAATTATTCGATGTATCAGAATTCCATTGTTTAGAGCTCTGTGGGTAGGGACGCTGTCCGATTCGCAAATGTCAAGGATTGTCGCGACCCGCACCTTACGCCCCCATGAGCATGTTTGCTGAAAATTGTTACGCTTCGGGGAAACTACAGCTACCTATATCTATAAATAAATGAGTGTACCCGCATAATCGTTGTTTTTATTCCAGTGGGCCAATTGCGCGACCATTGACTCAGGCCTACCGTTTGCTCCTTTGCAGCTCCTACCACCTACTTACAGTTGCCGTGCTCAATCTCATAGATGCCAGGAGGGCATAGTTAGTGCAATAGTTAATGATGAAATTAAATCCTTTCGGCTTTGAAGATAGCGTAATGTTGTAGGATTTGAGAGTTCCAAAGCCAGCGAGTTCAAAGGGTAGTGTGGGATGGTGTCATTTCTGATGAAGTTGGTGCCACAAATGGAGTCCTACAAGGAAGCGTCATAGGCCCACTATTGTTTCTCATTTAAGTAAACCATATCTATGTACTGGTACAACGTCATTTGTTAGTCAAAAAGTCAAAAGTGTATTTTTTGGCAGGCCATGATATTGTGGAAATAATTATCACAGTACGTGGTGTAGTTGTTGAAGAATGTTTAGCGAGATAAAACTAGCCCAAAAAGCTCTTGGAAACTCTTGTCATTCAACCTGGGCTCTTAGGAGGAGATGGGATAACAATTTCCTATCCTGAGTCTGGAGAAAACAGCAGTGCTGAACTCACAAATGGAACGAGTCTAAGTAGATTGGATAATGATGAAATTCCGCGTGATCAGACTCCAGTTCTTAATCAAGTATTGAGGGTAATGGCCAAGGCCCAAGTAGTGTAAACTCTAGTTTTGAAAGTAAAATGAAGAGCGTGAATCAATGTGTGGGAACGAGGGTGCAGAGTTGATTGAAGGAAAAGTTATCCCTTAAGGAATAAGGTGGCTAGAAAATTTTCAGATCACGTACTCCTCTTGGTATCAGCAAGCTCGACCTGCAATCAACTTTTGTCTCTTTGTAGCGACCCTTAGTAACGTCGTGGCGCTCATAATGGATCGCTCTTGGAATGACAGCATGGTCCACACCTTAAGACCTCGAGGTCAGAAAGCGTGGAAAAAATCAAAGACCTTGGTGTTGTAATAATTGATCTTCTTACCTGGAGCTAACATATCAGAAAGGTAACGGATCTCGCCAATCGCAAATTTTATTTCGTGTAAAGAATTCCCCGGGAAGTGCGACGACCAAGTCAGAGATACGGACTACCTTTCCCTCGTGTGATCTCGTTTGGAGTACGTTGCTTGAGTATTTAGCGGAATAAAGGGTGCTTGCTTTGTGAGGACTAACCCGTGCCGCTAAATTGCGCTTACAATTTTGTTAGCGACCTGCTCGTAAAAACATTTTTCTCCGAAAATCGAATCGAAAGCGCCCCGTTCCGAATGGAACAGTGTGTGTGTGAAACGAGCTGACAGTTGACTTCATTTCACCGCTTTAGAGCTCTTCTTTTGCCCCCTATACTTAACCACAAACAACCCTCTTCCGAAGAGCTCTTGATGACTCCGTTCTTTCTTCTCAGGAAGGGGAGTGTCATTTGTATTGATAATCTGCGTGGAGGCGGAGCAACAAGTGGCGCCCACAGCCGCCCCCATGGCGTGTGCGGCGAAAAAAGTGATTAATTTTCGCGAGAGCAAACAAGTGACAGGCGAGTTAAGTCGGTCGGGCGCAGAATCAATTTCTCCGCCACTTGAAAACTCCTCACCGACGAAGGGCACCATTCTTTTGTTTTTCTTCCGGACGCCGCCGCGGGGAGTCCGAATAGCGTGAAGTTCTTCGCATGTAACGGTCGACCACTTAAAAGAGGACCTGCTCAGGTGATGACGGATTGATATCACTCGGAAAGAAATCAATCAAACTTGTCTGATAGACCTCCAACCGTCTATAGATATTGAACAACCTTAACGTTATGACGAATGAATCTTCGTAGGTGGCCCTCTTACGGTGGCAATTCACAAGATCATCTTTCAAGAGCAATCAAAATAAACACTGAACTCAAAACAGCTCTTGGTAGCAGTTGTAGCTGGGCTGAAGGCGTCCTGGCCTTCCTAAGCGCGGCCTACTTCCAAGCATTTAATATGGGAAAATGTGCAAAGGTTGATTGTAAGGATAATGCATTTTGAAGTGAAAAAAACTGTCTTATGGTGTCCAAGTGTTTTACCTTAACCCTTAGTTACAAGCTAAGCGGGGATTTTGCCGCATTTTTCGAAAATTCGAATAGTGCGTTTACTACGTATGATGGCACACTTTGGTATTGTATTTCTGTACTTTTTCCTCGACCAAGAAAATTATCGTTAAGAAAAATTATTTACTATACAATAAGTGAAAAATGCTATCATAATCACTGGTATTCATCCGGTGATTGCCATTGGAGTTTTCCCGTCATTCGCGATACTCCTATTAATGTTTAAACTCTGCGTCCTGTTAGCCACTTTACCGGTGGGGATATCCTTGAAAATATATTTTTGTACTGTAATTGTTGGATTTCTATTGCCTATAATAAATTAAATACCAATATAAGTGCAGGAAAATGAATAGTTTACGCTCTTAAAATTTTATTTTCTGCTAAGCTCGTTGTAGAACGTAAGCTAATAATAATTGATAGTAATTTTTCCCTGGGAAAAGATGCTTCAGACATAACTTCGCGAATCCCACCAATGAAGTAAGAAAAATGGGTTTATAGTGTCGTTTCCATAGTTTATTTTAATGTATTAACGAGTAATGATCGAAAATTTCACCACATGGAAATCATTGACCATTACGGGATTGTCAATGTTTTCGTCAAAGTAGGCGTGGCTAGTCCTACCCAAGTATTACTGCCACACTTCGCTCCACGCTCCAGTGATGTCTCCTCCAGTATATTACAACATCCTTGGTAAACCGGTAGTCGTAATGATCGAGATGACGAAAACGCAAGTGTAACTGATCGATGATCGACCTGTATTTGTTCGACAATCATGGGGCCGATCGTGTAACTTTACGTTCGAACGTAAAGATCCGGTTCCCGTGGAGTTTAGATCAACAACTCGAAAAAAATTGAAGGAGTGATTGTGTACCTTTACGTTCGAAAGTTTTCCGGCTCTCGATCGAAAGCATCTCTTCGTCAACACATCACTTGACGTTAGGACCATCGTAATCGTTCGCAGGTGAGGTTTGGGTTTGAATTTAAATGTTCATTACCTTTCGTGGTCATGTTGGATGTCTTTTTTTGGAATTAAGTGAATTACACATTCTTTTTAATTTATACATCAGAGTGTTATGTTGTTAATTATGTGAATTTGTGGTAAATTGACAGATAAATACAACTTTTGATTCTGTCGATGATTCAATCATTAAGAACGTATCGGTCATGAACGATCCTCGTTAATACATAGTTAATACCACCTCACTACGTCTGACTGTCGCCATGGGGTCCGCCCTGTGACCTTATCCTTCCCGTTTGCCGCCGGCCCTACTTGATGCAAGACTCTCCTTCCAACGCCCTCTCTCGTCCAGAGTCGAAACATGACGTGCAGGCAATTCGCGGAACGAGGTCACTCGGGGAAAAAGTTCCATTGGCCGTACTGCGCAGACGAGGGCTTGCGCATATTTTTGTATGCATGCGAACGGCTGGTGTACGTTTTTACGATCGTCTCGTCTTTATCTCGAAAATGACGGCGTTTCAGTTTAATAGTGTGAAGAGAGTGAATGTTACATTCAGCATTTAGGTAGTACCTACATGCACACTTACTAGTCGAGTAGTCATCGCTCATTTGGTTTTTGTATCTCTTGGCTGACTGTCCATACAAGGGCGTACCCAGGATCATAAATAGGGGGGGGGGGGGGCAAGCCATGGGATTTATGAGATTATTTCCTTGAAAAAATAGTTTTATTTTAGTTACATATCTTATACTGATGTATATAATAATTTTTCGTGGGTTTAAAGAAAGTTTGTTGAATACTTTCGTTTCAATTCCGTACTGATTTTTCTTAAAGACTTGGTATTTTTGCTGCCCCTATCCCTTGCTGGGTTTGCCCATGAGTCCATAACCTTCTCAGACCCATGGGAAAAAAACTCCTGAAGGAAATTGTTTGGGCATTTGACGTCCAGCTGCTCTGTTGTCATGTAAACAATTGAATTTCGTTTTCATCTTAAATGTTGACTCATAGAGGTCTATTTTGGTTGTTCATAGAGATATTATCCTTAAGTTTGTTAACTTATAATACTATATGTATTTTACTTACTTATGTGTTGGAGGATTCATCCTAATATGACGTAGAAAGAATGATGCAACCTTATAACAAAGTCTACGGTAATTATCCCTCTTTAAAAAATCGATTTTGTTAAATAAGCTATGAGGCGTATGCGTTGTAACGTCACATGATTCTCTTTATGAAGCCCTGAAGATTGAATTCATGAAATTTCCGAAAAGTTTGCAAAGAATGATTTTTTAATCACCAAAACTGAAGACCTATACTCGACGCTTTAAATTAATGTATAAATCAAGAGGTCGATAAGTAAACCGTAAATTATTTTGAAATATCAATCTTGAAGTGGTATAGTTTACAATAGTAGTATAATAATAGTTTTCTATAACTTTACCAAATTAAGATATGATTACAGCTATATAAAATGTCTGCTGAAGGGGTCATTTGGCATCATTGATTTAAAAACATTTCAACGATTCACATTTTTAATTATTCATTCATTTGTTCATTGGCTATTCAACCCTGAGATTGGTTGATTGGAGCCCGCCAACCCACCTCATCTACTGGCTTACTTCCTCGTATTTCTCCACTGCACTTCTTTCTTTATTTTCCCTGGGCCATTTCCTCTTGGACATTTTCCCTCTAGTTTTCCTCATATGATATTCTTCACGCATCCATTGTGTCTCAGGGTGTGACCAATCCATCTGGTTATTTTTTTCTTAATAGTGTTCCATATGGTTCTTTCGTATTTCTTTAAGAGTCTTCTGAGTACGTCTTCGTTTCTTATCATATCTATCCTTTAGATCTCCAGTATCCTCCTCCAGTACCGGTGTTCGAAAGCTTCGAGCTTTTTTTGGTCTACTTTTCAGATGGTCCATGGCCTTCATCCAAGTGTTATGCTACCCACATATATTTTATAACTTCTGTTTTCTCGTCCGTAGTGAATTCTACTTTGAGCTCAACAGTTGTCTTTTTGTTGAAGTTAATGAATTAATCAATTTCTAATTCAAATTAAAAGAAATAAGCAAAAGGGTTGTCAAGGGTTAAAAGTTGTTGATTAGTTACAGGATGCGATCGATCAGTCAAAGAGACAACAACGACGTGTATAATTTGATATTAATAAGATCATTATTTACATTAATATTGTGTCTAATAGTTATTTATGGAGCAAAAGAAGAAATAATTCCAATACTTTTCATCATGAATGCTTTCTTAGATTCGGCTACTCTTTGCTTGATGTCCACAGTACTTTTTCTTTCCCACAATACGGTACCCCTTAGATAGGGGAATGAATCCACTTGCTCTAAGTTCTTGCCTCTCAACGTGATGACTAAATTCCGATTTTCTATTCCACATACTAGTATTTTCAGTATTTCTCCTCTGCTTAATTATTGTTAATGTTATACTCCTGGTGAATTTGATCCATTGCGTTCAGTGACCTTTGAAGAGCATGCCAGTTTCCCCCTACGACACCGATATCATCCGCGAAGTGTGGTATGTTTATTTCTTTCCCAGTGATTTTAATTCATTCAAGTCCGATTTGTTGCGCTTATCTGATTGCCTTTTCTACGAATATGCTGAACAGTGTTGACGAGAGTTTACCTCCTTGTCTGACTTCTTTCTTTTATCTAGCTTCAATTTTCATTCCATCGTTCATTTGCATTGTAACTGAATGCTTCTTATAAATCTGGTAGATTATTCTTCTGTCATTATTTTAGCCATTTACAATTTTTTCAGCAGTCGGAACATCGTGTTCCATTCAACATTGTCGAAGGATTTCGCTAGGTCCCCGAACACCACCTACAGATGCTTTTTCACCTGTATCGTTTTCTCTATCTTGATTCTCAAGCAGAGTAATGGTTCCCTGGTTCCTCTGTTATTCCCAAATCCAAATTTTCATTAAATCATGTAGACTGCAACATTATTTGAACATATTTTCCGCCCTTACAGATTTTTTCCACATTATGGCTTTAATTTGTGTCCGCTACCTTTTTTTTTTAACTAATATTTTGAATTTGCTCGATAATCTTATATTTCTCTATGTTTTCAAACGAAGGAACTCAAGGGCTAGTGATGTGTTTATGCGGTGGATGTGTAGTCGCAATAATAGGGTGGTTTCCTATTATTTTTTATTGCCTAAATCGAAAGATTATTACTCATGCAGTACGTATTTCACGCTCTTAGATTTTTTCATGAAGATATCCTTTTTTTCGCAACTAAATGAAAAGTGAAAAATTTCAAGCGCATGAAAACGCGACGGCTAAGTATGAATGCTGGGAAAACCCTGTGTGACGCCATTTTGGTTCCCGCTATCGCCGTGTGAGGTGACCTTGGGGCTAGGCTTTGAGCGCTGATACAACGCAGCTAGCTGGTAGCGCTTGGCTTAAATAAGGATTATTAATACCTTATCAAACGAAGGAAACTGTCCGACCTTAGGAAGTTTTAATAGGTCATTATTAAGACATGTTTCCCTGAGCTCTGTGCCTCATGCATGCATTGGTAATCTCAGACGATGTAAATCTACTCGTATAGAAACTAGGTCCCTGTGACGTCACGTGGAGTGGCATCGCATGGGCGCCAATCTTGCCTTTTTCATATGCGGTTGAAATTGAGCATCAACATTCGTCTAAACTGGGATTTCTAAATCCGAATAATTTGTATACTATGAATACACTAATGGTGGGTAACGGATCGTAACCAATCCCTTTCGTTTTCTTTGATGAAGGAAACTACCCTATTCAAGATATCAGTCAGCAAACTCTATACGAATTTCTGAGAGGATTAATCTTATGGGATTCTATCGATTTTGCCGCACCAATCGATACCCCTCCTTAATTCCGATTGTTGGTGGCCGAACATTGCGCGGGAAAGCGTCTCATTGGTCGGTGGCCGAGGGGCCAAGACGCGCGCACGCGCAGACGAGCTGACCGAGGTACACTTATTTATAATCCACGCGGCGTGTCTCGCTTGATCGTCGCTATTCCAAACATGGGATGCGTGTCTGCCCACTTCTTCCCTCTTCTAAAGGTTAACGCGATGTGTAGTGAAAATAAAAAGAACTACGCGGAGCGTGAAGGGTGGTTGAGTGGGGGTGGGGAAGTCCTCAGAATAGCTCCCCCCACTCCCACACCCCACAGATTGTCGCCTCGTGTCGCGAATGCCGTTTAACCCCCGGGCGTGTGTGTGGGAAAGAGGCTCGCTCAGATACGCACGCACAAGTGCGAGAGCCGAATAGATTCACGTCGCTGCCACCGAGGACAATGACTTCTGTCGCAGAATTGTTTCTCCATATTTTATGCAAAAGATGAAAACATAAATTTTATTCCTCTATTTAGTATAATAAATAATAAACCCCTCTGTTAAACGAATTAGGTTGGGGCTCTAGAAACTCGAAAGCGGCGCTCTAAACTTAGATATCTTGAGCAATTAATTGTAGATATCTTTCAGAGCGACACGGACATTTCCAGGTTCTAAGAGAAACGATAAATCAAAATAGATATTGTTCCGAACGGATAGATATGGGAATTCGTTTTCCACAGGAACAAAAAAGGACTTAATAAATGCTATGCGGAACTTCGCCAAGGTATTTCCTTTTTAACGGCTTGTATCCTAACACCCTTCGCCATGTTCCAATCGAGGCGGCTTGTGGCGTAGTGTGTGGTAAAATACAACTTGTTACTTAGCATTTTGGAGGGGTTAGTTCCCCCACAGAATGTTCTGTTTAAAGGTGTCCCCATTCAAAGGTACAAAGGCAGACTTTCATTATGCGTATACAAAGTTTTGAATTCCAAATAATCCTTACAAAAAAGAAAGAATGTATCATGCAGTGACAGAAATTAAAAAAGGCTTACAAATTATAAGGAAATGAAAATTATTTTACGGGGAAAATTACAGAAAACACAAGCAATGCATTTAAAATCATACAATTCATTTCCAACACTGGTCATAGAAGATACCCACTGCTTTGATAGCTACCAAAGATAGCCACTGCTTTGCAATACCCAGGAAAGCGCTCTTAGCTGAATCATTTACCAATTCAAAGGGTAAGTAAATGAATAGCTTTGGTGCTATGTACTTGTACTAATGTTTCAAGTTTTGTTTATCTGGTTTTGGTATTTTAGTAGAAAAATTTCCCTCCAAGTTTACTTAAAAATGCATTTGGCTCAATTATATTTCTTCCTCTGTCATAAAAAATTAATACACTTTCGATAAATGAACGTCAATATACTACTCTATGAAGGAACTTTGCCGTTTAGTTATCGATGGAGCGAAAAAATTTCCTCGTTTACCGTCCTACTGTTGTAAAAAAAGATCGGGTATTAAAATAAAATGTGCGTTTCGGCTCACAATGAAATACTGGTACTAAACTCGGTTCTGCGGAACGACATGCGTCGCACGCATTGAAATTATTGTAAAGGGGAAAAACTTGAGCAGGCAGAGAAATTCAACTATTTTGGCAGCAGTTTAGAGGAAAACGGATACAGCAGTAATGACATCAGAAAGAGAATGGCGTTAGCAAAGAAGGCGCTCATGAACATGAAGGAACTTATGAGAGGATCGTTACGTAAGAGATAAAAGAAAATGCCAGTGAAGAGTCCGATCTAAAGCCGTAGCGCCTTCGTTATGCGGAAACGTGGACACTTTGGAAGGAGGACGGGAAAAGACTTGAGGCAATTGAAGATATGGGTGTGGAAAAGAATGAAGGAGGTGAAGTGGACGGAGGGGAAGAACAACGAGGAAGCGCTGGGCATGTTGGGTAAGGAGAGGCAACTTCTAGATGAGATACGTAGGAGACAGAAGGTATGGATGGAGCGAATGATGGGCGGGAAGGGGAAATAAAAAACAGATTTGGAGGGTAGAATGCCAGTTAAGCCTTGGAGAGGAAGGAAAAGAATTGGATTTTTGGGTAGAATGACAGGGAATAGACCTTATTGTAAATTAAATAAGTAAGTTCATGAATAAAGGTGAGACTGCCAGAATACTTGATGAATACTCCATTCATAACCAGTGCAATCGATGGAATACTTTGATTTAGGTTATAATGCATTGAAAATAGGATAGCCTGCACGGACCTCACAACAATTCTTTTTACTAACAGTAAGACCCGAGCGGAATCCGTCGTCAAAGTGTCCTTATCTATCTATCTAGATGTATATTACGTCACGTCATACAACTTCTGTGGTTGGCAAAGCCTGCCAGATAGGCACACCTCTTGGCACGCTCGAAAGGAAAACATATCTCAAAGGATTTTTTTTACATGTAACTACTAAATACAGCGGAAACGCGCCTTCGGAGCGCCATGTAATGTGAATTACCTTTTTGCTGGGGTATGCGTTCAGCTGTCGTGTTTGGCTTTGTTGTGTTGTGCGGGGTATAAGCTTATTCCGCGCGTGGTGTACGGAAATGGTTTTTACCACTGTTTGCTCTTACATATGTATTCCATCATCGTACCCTCTTCATCCTGTTCCTAAAACTTTTTTTGCCGTGTTATTGTTTTTTAGTTTGTGAAATTGTTACTTGTAATGTAACTTAAAAGCTAGGCTTTCAATGTTGCCACTATGTACGGTAAATGGAACCTTCTGCCAAGCCATATGGCTTAGAAGGGCCAAGTTTTTATATGCTAATGAAGGCAATCTATATATTAAATATCCCTTTACCTAAAACTCCACGAGCCACGCGACGACGAATTCCAAGTTCCGAGTTTCCCTCTTCTTTGGGTACTCTCTTAGACGCCGGGTGGCCTGCTATTTATCGGTAAACTGCCAGTTTGTGCTTTGTTTCAAAAGAACTATATTTGAAATATCATATTATAACAATGAATGCAATCGGTAAGATAACAAATAACTGAATGAAAAAAAATAAATTTACTTCTCATGTATGCTAGCACCAGACCTGTGCAAAAAGTGTAAGATGGTGACCCCATAACTATTCAATAATGGGTAGATACCTATATATTCCATAATTATTGTTTTCCTAACGTAATATATTTGAATGTAAATGGAATAAAGTTATATTATTATTATTAAAAAAAAACTTCATGGCGAAATGCAATCGAAGGAATACGGTGCACTTACTCGTCGCGGTCGGCGCCCATGGATCCATGGGTCACGCGGTGTCGCGCGGCGTTTGTTTTGAGTTCGCGCGCACTCGGGAGCGGGAGTGGTGTGGAGGGTGGAGGGGGGGAGGAAGGGAAATTGATGACGACGAAGCAACACGTGCACGAATAGTGAAGGGAGGAGGGGGCAGGGCACTCACTCACTCACTCCCCACTTTCTCCCGTCATTTGTTTGCGTGTTTCTGCAAAGAGTCCTTCGCTCACTCCTGCGTGTCACGGGACGTCCTCTCTTCTCATTGCACGCGGCTCCTCTTGCTTCCCGTAAATTCTCTACGAATCGAATGTAAAACGTTTATGGCACTCATAAATTCTCTACATCTTTGCATCAATGACACGCGGTCGCGAGCAAAATCCGCCTTTCCGCAAATGATGTAGCTGTGTAGAGAGGAATTTATGTCCATATGCGGTAGATTGGCATTAGAAAAGAACCTCGCGGACCATAAATGAGTGGTTCAGTGCTTGGGAGTGGGGATGAAGTCTTGAAAAGTTTGTAGTGATACATTTTTGGGAAAATAATATATCTTTAAGAAGGAGTTATAGCGCAAACGGGACTAAACTATCGATTGTCGAGTTCTTAAAATACTTGGGGGCCACCATATTTGGGATCACTCGTGGAGTAAACACATTCGCGAAGTATGCAGCGTTAAGGAAAAGCCAACCGTAAACTGGGATTTGTAGAAAGAATACTCATTAAATGCCATAGAAATATGAAAGGATAGCTACCCAACTTTTTTAAGCCCTCACTTGGAATATGTTGCTAACTTGAGGGTCCTTTAACAACCCTCTTTGAAGAAAGGATTGGTGTGGAGTTGAAAATTGTGTATTACGGAAAGGGAGAGATGGGAATAGCCGGCGGTATAGGCAACGGCATACCTTCTTAGCGTAGACGTGGAAGTCCTAGCTCCATTGGACAATTCGACTCGTCCAATATCGAGCAGCATAACTGTTCCTTCCTCGTTGTCCTTGTACGCCGTCAAGGAAGAGACAACGCCCTTCCTGCAATAACGGCGGAATGATAGCTTGGGACATTCAAAGGCATTGAAAGCACATGAGAGAAATTTGTCGTGCTAAAAAGAAAAGAAGGAACCGCGAAAGTTGCCGCCAATTTTTCACGAGTTGGTGGCGTCTTCAGAGTTTCGGCCCTTTTTTCTCGTTCAGATGGAACCGCTCATGGAGGGGAGGAAATTGCTTAAAATCGTGTGTGAACGACTAAGAACCACCCGATGATGGTCGAGGGCTAGGTGTGTCTCGTTAAACCGTTCGGCAGGAGTGCGTGACATCATCAACTAATCGACGAAAGGTACGTCGATTTTGCGCCAAAAAAAGCTCGACGAGTAGGCGTTTGACCGAGAAACGGAAAATAATGAGTCTCTTTATTTTTCGAAATCCATCAAAATTCATAGCAAAGGAAAATTGGAGAACTGTCCCACAATCGTCTACTACGCAGTGCTTTTGCGAAGGGCGTTCACATTGCTGAGCGTTCACGACCTATGGGCTCGACGGTGCAAATATGCCAACTATTTTTCGCGAAGCACCGACTCCGAGACACTATTTTCTTTCCTCGAGCGGCAAAAATCGCTTAGTTTTCAGTCTCCTCTCCTTATTTTCTTGACTCACCAAGAGTGTCACATAGCCATGCGCAGCGTACACGTGCGTGCGCGGCCGCAAGATGATAGGAAGAGAATGGAAGTTGGAAGCGGAGCTGACGGAAGCCTTTCGCTTCAGAAAATCACCCAATTTGTACTGCACGTTTATTGCACGTACTTAAACCAGTGTCTTCTTTGACTATTTTAAGGAAATTTACATTTTCATGTGGATGAATCATTTCTGGTGGCTATTAGGGGCACATGCAAAGCTAATCATCTTGACCACGAAACCGTCATCTATCGAAATTCGTCCTAATTGAGAATACACATAGCGACAAAGATGGATCTCAACATAAACATACTATTAGCTGTGAGAAATTACTATTAGCTCGTACCAGCTTTCTTAAAACCGAATTCTGATTGTAAAGGCCTCAACCATCCAGTGTTTTCCATAAATTCTATTTTTCATCAATATCTTCTTATATCCTTCAGTACTTGGTCTCTTCAACGCAGTCTTCATCTTCCAAGAGATCGCCTACTTTTGGGCTAACCATTAAAAACTTATTTCATCATGCAAGTGTTGCCCCTTCTCAACATGTGGCCCGGCTATAACATTTGCTTTTTACTGTTGCATTATATCTTGTTCATTATAAATCTTTTTTCCTAATTCTCCAAATTCCTACTTCATAAATAGGTCCAAGAATTTTCCTTAGTACTTCATTTTTCTACAGGTTGTGACCTTTTTTTCTTGAGACTTTGCTATTGTGAGAACTTCGCAGCCATTGAGGATAATATGTTGTAGAATACTCAAATAAATATTATTGTAACCTCCATTGATGGAATGTCAGATGTTACTCATTGGAAGGATGATGAGGAAAGACTGGAATCCTTCGAGGCGTGGGTGTGAAGGAGAATGGAGAAGGCAAAGTGGACGGAGAGGACGGGAAACGACGAAGTGCTGGGCATTATGGGTTAGTTTAGGAAACTTCAGAATGAGATACGGAGGAGACAGAAGGTTTGGATGGAGCGAATAACGATAGTAAGTCGGGAAGGTGTGTTAAAAACCATGCCGTAGGGAAGGGTGTTGAGGAGGCGGTGTAGTTCTAGAAAATGGCAGTGAGCAACCGAAACCCGACTCGGTTACCTTTAATTCAATGCGCAGTTTATAATAGGGTGGTTTACTATTATTTTTTATTGCCTAAATAGAAAGGTTATTACTCTTGGAGTACGCATTTCACGCTCTTAGATTTTCGAATGACGATATCTATTTTTCGCGATTAAACGAAAAGTGAAAATTTTCAAGCGCGCGAAAACGCGACGGCTAAGTAGGAATGATGGGAAAAGTCCGTGTGACGTATTTCAGGTTCCCGCTGCCGCCCTGTGAGGTGAGCTTGAGGCGAGGCTTGAGCGCTGATACGACGCAGGAAGTTAACAGGTAGCAGAGTGCCATGCTAGCTGGTAGCGCTTGGCTTAAATAAGGATTATTATTCCCCTATCAAACGAAGAAAACTTTCCGACCTTAGCCAATTTTAATAGGGTATTATTAAGACATATTTCCCTGAGCTCTGTGCCTCATACATGCATTGGTATTCTCAGACGATGTAAAACTCCTATCCTCTCGTGTAGAAACTAGGTCCCTGTGATGTCACGTGGAGTGGAATCGCATGGGCGCAAATCTGGTCTTTTTCAAATGAGGTTAAAATTGATCATGAATGAATAAAAAATTTAAACTTTGTTTTTCCACAGAATATATTTCTAATTACACGACCATGGTTTCGACGCTCCGCGTCATTCTCAAGCGACAAGCACAATAAATATATTCTGTGGAAAAACAAAGTTTAAATTTTTTATTCATCATGAGTAAGTTCCACTCAGTAACGCCTCAAACCATCAACTTTTTTAAAATTGATCATTGCCATTCGTCTAAACTGGGATTTCTAAAACCAAATAATATGTATATTATGAAAACCCTAATGGTGGGTGACGAATCGCAATCAATGCCTTTCGTTTTCCTCGACGAAGGAAACTACCCTATTGTGTTTTATTGTGGAGAGGATGCTGACTATAGACATGGGTTTCTACTGACGATGTGAGTGGCGATCTGACTGTCGGTCGGAGGGGGGAAGATTCAGTGAGAGGTCGAAGTCCACGCGGACGCACGCAAATGAAAAAGTGACGGAGATATGCGATGCATTTTCAATCCAACGGAGTTGCTCATAGAAATGCGATCTTTCCTGCTCATCCAATTCGGTGGTATTCAACTGTCGACAGTGACATTCTTTACGTGCGAGAAATGAAGCCATATTTACCTATTAAAAATATAGAGCTATTGCACAGAACTTACATGAATCATGCGCAGGGTGCATGTTTCTTTACGGGAGTGTAACGTCCGACTACCACAGTACGACGCACTATGCTGACGTGTTTGATACGTTTGTGAGGTTTCGTTTGAAGACATGCAATTTGTGTACGTCGTGTTGCCAAGGTTTTGTTTAGATTTGTGGAGGAAATTGCAGAAAAGAAGAGGATGGCCATTCTTTTGGGAAACAATTCCGTAGTACCAATTAAATGAAATAAATTTTGCTGAAAGACGTTTAAAGGAACAAGGAATGGATGTTCACAGCTGCAGGAAAGGTCAAGAGAGGAAGAAATCGAAATGTGGTGCTACCGAAGTATTGTGAAGATAAAATGTGTCTACCGAGTTAGAAATGGGGAAGTGCTAATAATAGTGGAAGTAAAGACAAGTCGATTAAAAACGTCAAGGATAAGACGGGGCAGTTTATTTGGTCACATTTATGACGCATGGTGGCCTAATGAAAAAAATCGCAGAAGGACAGGTGGAAGGGAAGAAGGGCAAAGGACGGCCCCGAATGAATTGCATAGTACTTGTTGTAAGGAACATAAATGAGAAGGAAGACGCATATACGAAAAGGGTAACAGTAAAGAGAGCGTAGTGGAGAGCAGCTTCAAGCCGGTCTTCGGATTGCTGACTCATGATGATGTGAAAAATATCCTTCGCATACCGTCTTACTTTGGCGGTGGGCAACAACGCATTAAATTCCTCAACGGAGAATTCTATTTTATAATACTCGTGGCAGCAGTACTGTAACGTGAAGTGCGCTCCCGTTTCAAGATCTATGGGGACAGCGCGCGTTGAAGAATTAGCGATCATTGCGCCTACGCAAGTGTTCGCCGTTCCTCTTCTGTTTTTTTTCCGGCTTGCGACAGTTTAACGATCTGGTGCGTGGGACTTGACGCTTTGTTGGCCTTCGGCAAGTGACGCGCTCGGCCGGAGGTGAACGCCACGAGGGATGTGCTGCGGGAGTGGGGAATTAAGGGAGGAGCGGCGATATTCCAGAAAGCGCGAAGATCATCACGCTAGAGTGTATTTATAGAGAGAGAGAGAGAGAGAGAGAGAGCGTAGCATGTGTACGGAGTGGGGGAATTCCATCCAAGTACACACTATAGGGGTGTAAGGAGATAGGGGGTGGGGGCACGCACATTGTTGCGCCTCCCACTAGAGAGCGCGCGCGTGCAGCGGGGAATGAGGAAAAACGAGAGAATGGATGGAAGAATGAATGAACTCGGGAGGGAATGCGGAATGAGGGGAGGAGGGGTAGCCGAGTGGCGGGCGGGCGGCGTCATTTTTCGCCCCGCAGGGTAGCGTAGTGGCGTTTCCTTCCTCGCTGCGACGACCGAATTCCCACACGTGCGTTGATGCGTTTATTATAGACGCAGCGAACGACCCCTCTCTCTCTCTCTCACACAGACACTCTCTCTCTCGCGCGCGCGCGAGACGATTGAACAAAAGAAGGGCACTGCGCGTCCACTTATCCAAGAGAGAGGCCGCGAATATTATTATCGCGAATACTACAAAAGAGGATCCTTAATTTTTGCCTCTAAATGTGTTGTAACCCACTGCGCATTTAAATGGGTTTACAAAAGTCGCCACGGGCGTCGCTGCCGGAGAAATTGATCCGAGTTTCACGGGGAAATAGGGTATAATCAGCAGTTTTAACCGAAATTTATATATATTGATGTAATATACCTAACATATTCATTTTTGAAAACCGATTAAAATGCGACATAAGTCAACAGAAATCAGTACTTTAAAGGGATGGAATTGGGCCTCCTCTATGCAGTCTCCTTGATTATTATATTGGAGGAGTCTCCAGAAGGGCTCGATATGTGTTGGCAACTACGGCAAATTTAAGTGGGCTTTCTGAAGCCGCCACTCGCGTCGCTGACGGAAAGAGCGATCCGGATTTCACTGAGGAATAGTATGCTCTAATGAGAACTGTTGACGGAACTTTATATTTGTGATGATGTGATTCACCGAATCGAATCGTATTCGTTACGACAGCCAGTGCCCTAAAGTTTAAAATACTTTTGAAAAAGGAAACAGGCGGATTTCGGTAACAAACGAATATATAAGATTAAACGAAAAATGTGGAATTTCAGGTGAAATTATAAATTTTCGGTCTTCATGTCCCAAGTATTCGCAAATCCTGACCTTAAGGTGTTGACGGAATTGCCAACGCAATTATTGTCTTTATAATACAGCCAACGCTGTGAAAGGCCGGAAATCGTAGATTTGGAATGTGGGATTGTTTTTTATTAATTTAATTTCCACTCGCCCCAAAAGTTACGTTCGTGATGACCTTCACATAACGGATCCCAACACTGATAAATTGTAAGCGCGCGAACATGCATGCCCTGGACAGAGGTAAATTACACAGGCGGGGCTCGAACCCACGATCTTCTGATTAGCTGGCGAAGACTTTACCCCGCCGCCATTGAGGCCGGATAATTGATAAAATATTTATTATAGGGGAATCTATCTTCGACGGGTCGCAGAATGTATAGATCCCGAAAGCCTAAAATAAAAATAAAATATTGAGCTTGCATTCGTTCTTAGGATGCTGGAAGCATATTTATGGGTATCATCGGAGTGTTCTCCTATGCTGTGAAGAACAGTGGCGCAGCGAGGGGGGTTTTGGGGGATAAACACCCCCCCCCCAGAGCTCAGAGAAATTTTAAGTTAAATCTCATCATCATCATTAGTCAACAATCCTAAGAATGGTTTGACTCAGCTCTCCATTTCTCTCTCCTATCCGCTAATCTTTTCATAGCTACATATTTCCTCTCTTTTACATCCTGTATAGCCTGTCCGATATAACTCATTCGGGGCCGTCTCTTGCCCTTTTTTCCCTTCCACTAGTCCTTCAACGAATCAAGTTAATTCTATTTTACATAATTGGATTAATATTGCTTATAGAATAGTGTGAGGATTAACAAAATATCCCTCCGAAGGCCGTAAAACTTAAAATTTTGAACCATTTATCTTAACTTTTTTTCTTGCGGAGGGCCCCCGCACCTACCGCTTACCCTGGAGGGTACACCACACCCCCCAGGCACCCCAGTATTAGTTGCGCCTGAAACACCCCTAGCCTCAATTTCTGGCTGCGCCCCTGGTGAAGAGTTCTTCAGTTTCGGGATTGGGTCGACTTGTGAAACTTTCCTTGACCCAATCTCGCGGCCATGAAAGGCAAGACGGCTCGGAATTCGCGGAAATGGAAGCTTGCGAAATCACTTGCTGGAGTCTGTCTGGTTGTCCGGGGGATGGGCGAGAATTCGTGAGAGGCGGTTGGAGCTTAGCAGCGAGGTGGGTGGGGGTGGGATGTGAGAGACACCTGTTGAGAGTGGGGGGGGGGGTCAATGCATTTGGGGGTGGGGGAGAAATTCCATCGGAAATCATCCAGGAGAGATGTCGCTCCTCTCTCTTATATTTGAGAGATTCAAGCAATTAAATTTATTCGTTTTCAAATATGCTACAAATTTGCGAGTATATGAGGTCCTAATGGGATACATTTGATAAATGAGGTCGAGCACTTGTAGTGAAGATCATGGTAACTTTAAAGGTCGATACGATATTTTAATTGGTGTAATGGATCAAAGGCAACTATTTAATTCGACCAAAATTTGTCTGAACGTCTTTTAAATTTTTGAATTATCCTTTTGAATAATTATATACTGTTGAAGTAGGATATTCAAACGATGAGGAGAAAGGAGAGGTTTATAATATTTACCTCTTCTCACCGAGACGGTGAAATACCACAATATAATCCTCATCCAATCGTTAAGAAGTTTCCACTCCCCTCCCACCATGTCTAGCACTTACTTCCTTCGTTCCTCTTCCTATCCAGCCACGTCACTTTTCGTTGTTTCTGTATGTGAAACGTTAAAAAATATCCATTTTCCCTGCTCTGGAATTGGGTTCACTCATTCTCGTTGTGTTCTGGGTTGTAAGAAGTAAGTTTAGTTTTACGCTTTTGCCATCTGCGTCGTCTCCCGCTGTTTTTATATGCCCCACATATTTCCCTCCCTGGTTTGCACACGGCCGTTGATGCAGTGAACGCAGGCAGTGAACGTTTCCAGTTTTGATTTTTAACTTTCGTGAAATTTTCAGTACGATTTGTAGCGGTTAGTAATTTTAATGGAGGGGATATTGAAGGTTTAACTGTGGGACATCAGTATCGCCTATCGTCGATTCGTGTTTCTTTACATCTGCACCTACATATTACTCCACAAGCCTCACATGAACAATTTTCGAGCGGTAGATGTAATGTGACAAGTCGATAATATGCAGGAGAATCCGGAAAATATTAATAGCAGTTTAAGACGCGCATTGCCAGTAATTTGACTACTGACCCCCACCTTACATACAATTGAGTCTTCTACCATTCGGGGAAAACGAATTCCTATACGTATCGATTCGGAAGAATTCCTTCATTATTCTATCATTTCCGTCATAACTAGAGACATAAAATGTTCTAAGATTTTCTTTTTTGTGTGGCTTTTCAAAATTTGTTCTCAATTACTCAAGCAATCAAAGCTTAGCAGGAAGTCTCCGAGTCTCATGCGACAACCAGCCTAATCCCTCCAAAATATGTGTAACTATCTCCTTTCCTTTGCTGTTATGGCTGGATTTCAACGTTCCTGCAGTCATAATATTGCGTATTATCGTTTTTGAATGCATTTTACGTTTTCCGGAGCGAGGATTTGTTCATTAGTGCATGGTTCACGGTTCGTCTGAACATATTTCACCTGTCCACCCGTCTTTGTCTTCGGTGGTGGCGTTGTGCAATCCTTTCCTACTTAACCAAAGATCGCGGGTTCGAGTCCAGCCAAGGGTAGCTTGCCCCTAACCAGAGCGCGGATATTTGTGATATTCCATACTCATTTGTTGTAAGGGCCAAATTGGGCTGTCTTAGGGATAATGTTTAAAATAAAAAAAAAGAACTTTGTGCACATTTATTCACACATTTACACGACCATGGTTTCGACGTAAGACGTCATCATCAGGTGAACTCTACAGAGGTCCATCACATCCTTTTATATCAGGCTTGGAGGTGGAGAGAGGAAGGTAATTAGGTTGAACGGATTGGACAACAGAGATGAGGGATGGGGAAAGACTTGGTCATACGGTAGAAATAAGTTAGGGGGAGGAGGTCCCTTAGGGAGGGTATGGCAGGTGAAGGGGGGAGGGGTTCAGGTGAGAGGGAGGCCGAAGGGTTAGTCATGTCATTAGCCCTGGATTTTAGGAGTTGGGAGGCTTAAAAGAGGGGAGTGGGAGTCATACAAAAAGTCGTTTACAATGTTGTCATTGGACGTACTACATGCTGAAAAATTTCCATCTGTTCCAAAGCGTCTAATCTAGGTCCTTTAGGTTCAAAATGAAGCACTTCAAATACAAAATCACTTTGATGACTGTTATCCAACAAAAGTCTTGCCGTGAATAAATGTGAAAGCACAAAGTTCTTCCTTTTAATTTGAATAATGAATCGCTTTCACAAAGTTACGCCTCAAACAATCAATTTTATAATGTATAAAAATAAATATTCTCGCGCATTTAAGTTTTTTTAAAATTCACTCGATACTATCCTGCGTTATTTACGCATGTTTGTTTAGATTTACTTCGTGCGTTGTGTATCCGTTACATTTGTATTGTGTGCGTCGTATTTAATGGCTAGGTCCTCCGGGTCATTGACTCTCCACACTGCACCTGCTAATGTTCCCACTTCGTAGCTGCATCAATTCAACGGCTCGACATCCCGCGGAGCGCCAGCCAAAGCAAAGATTGCCCTCATTTCTTTGAAGCGCACGACAGCGGCTCCTCCTGGCTGCGTGTGAGAAAGTCTCACCGTGCAATATCACTCCTGCTGAGGTGAGTCTGATCACTATGAAGGCAAGTTTGTAGAAAAACAATAGCTCCACATTTACCGCAGAGAAATCTTAGCTAGCGATTGTAGTGCTCTGAGGACAATGGTCGTGATGATAGATAAGATTAGCTCGAATCCTAGGTAAGTCAACGGGAAATCGTTGTATATTAAGAAGGATCTGGTAAATTCCCGGCGAATTGACCGAAGAAGAGATGCTCGGGCTTCCTGCGGGTCAGAGTGCCCTTTTCGAGGTCTGACGCGTTGGAGGAAATGGACACACCCCGCTGGAAACCTGAGACAACCTTATACATTAGGGTTAATCAAGTTAGGGTATATCAAGCCGATTTCAAAATAGCGTCCATAAATACTCTACATATAGTAGTAATATGCTAGCTTGCAATACCTCGAATGCGCAGGGTGGCAGTTATTTGTTTCAGCGAATTCATGTCGTGTTTTTACTCAAACTATGAATCGAGAAATAAAATTAAAGATGAAAATAAAAGAGAAATGAAAATAGAAATTGAATATGGCATGGATACTATAATGAAACGGAGAAGTGAGCACCGGAGAAGGCATCGAGGCAACCATGGAAAAAACGCAGCTCAGTCAGTCAGTCGTTGATTTACAATAGGGTGGACTTCGACCTCTCACTGAATCTTCCCCCCTCCGACCGACAGCCAGATCGCCACTCAGTAGAAACCCAAGGCTATAGTCAGCATCCTCTCCACAATAAAACACAATAGGGTAGTTTCCTTCATCAAAGAAAACGAAATGCATTGATTGCTATTCGTTGCCCACCATTAGGGTTTTCATAATATAAATATTATTTGGTTTTAGAAATCCCAGTTTAGACGAATGGCAATGGTCAATTTTAACCTCATTTGAAAAAGGCCAGATTGGCGCCCATGCGATGCCACTCCACGTAACGTCACAGGGACCTAGTTTCTATACTAGAGGATAGGAGTTTTACATCGCCTGGGATTACCAATGCATGCATGAGAGACAGAGCTCAGGGAAACATCTCTTAATAATCAAACATTGAAAATACCTAAGTTCGGAAAGTTTCTTTCGTTTGATTGGGGAATAATAATCCTTATTTAAGCCAAGCGCTGCCTGCTGGCAGGGTACTCTGCTACCTGCTAGCATCCTGCGTCGTATCAGCGCTCAAGCCTCGCCTCAAGGTCACCTCACAGGGCGGCAGCGGGAACCAGAAATACGTCACACGGACTTTTCCCATCATTCCTACTTCGCCGTCGCGTTTTCGCGCGCTTGAAATTTTTCACTATTCGTTTAATCGCGAAAAATAGATATCGTCATTCGAAAATTTAATAGCGTGAAATGCGAACTTCAGGAGCTCAGGAGCTCCCATCTTTCAATTTAGGCAATAAAAAAATAATAGGAAACCACCACAACAAGGGTTATTTTGAAATTTTCCTGAGAGTGACACACACACACATACACACCGCCTTCGCATCTCGTATCGTAAGAGTGCCCACCCTCGCCCCAATTTGGTCCTCTTGGCCATCCTCCAGCAGCTGTTTGCGCCCCCCCCCCCCTTCTTTCCCTCCATCTCCGCTTGGCGCCGTGCCAGGGGCGCAACCCGATCGTCTCTCGTCGCCCGCGCACAACACCCCCACCCACGCCGTGACGTTGCACTTTCGACTCCCACACCTTCAGCCGTCACTTTAATCGCATACAGCAGGGAAGCAGCGAGGTGCAGTTCTCGAATGGTGCATGCTATGACCAGTGGCGCAGCGAGGGGGGGGGGTTTGTGGGTTAAAGCCCCCCCTTCAGAGCTCTGGGAAATTTTTAAGTTTAATCCATTTTACTTAATTGGATTGATATTACTAATAGAATATGTAAGTATTAATAAAATATCCCTTAGAAAGCCGTAAAACTTACCGTTTTGAACCGTTTATCTTAAAATTCCGTAACTTATTAATCTCGCCCCTACCGCATATCCTGGTGGGTATTCCATACCCCCACACACCCCGGTATTAGTTGCACCTAAACCCCCCCCCCCAGCTTTAATTCCTGGCTATGACAAACTCAGGGAAAGAATAGATCTTGAGAGGAAAGATCTAGGAGTGGGATATGGTAGGGAATAGGACACATGAAAGAGGAATATTACAAATAATGTATAATAATTTATTAGTAAAGGGGAAAGAATAGGAAATAGGAATCGCTAGAGGAGTTTACCCCCATAATTTGCCGGGAAAGCATCAAATCGTATTTAATACAGGGGCGTTTATCAACACCCATGTGCTATCATCTATGCCTCCCGCTTCAATAGGCGCATGGCAGGACGTTGCTACTAGTAAGTTTCATATTGGAGATATTAGACTATTGAGTCTCACCAAGAATTTATTGTTCGATAGAAAAAAAGCAATTCCTATACCTATCCCTTAGGAAAAATACTGTCGTCATTTCTCTAAGAACTAGATGTATAGTGAGGTTCTAAGATGCCGTTCTCCGCGTCGCTCTGTCAGATGTCTGTTCATAATAGCACAGGGAATACAAGCCTAGAGCGAAGCCACCGAATATCTGGCGACACCCAGCGTAATTCGATAAACATCTGTATAACGCTCTCTGTTCGCCCGTAGCAGTTTTTGACGAATCGCGCAGCTTTCCTTTGTATTTTATTGCGTTCACGGACTAAGTATTTCCACGCTGGATCCCATATTCTCGCCGCGTAGTATTCAAGGTGCGGCCTGACGAGTTCGAAATACCACCATCTCTTTCACTTTTTTCATGCGTAATCCTTTCCCCACGACACGCTTGAGGAATCCGAGATTCTTTAAGGTTCTGCGGAAAATATTTCATATGTGTACCCTACGATACGTTTAACGTTATCTTAATTCCCAGAAATTTGACCTCAACTGATGCCTTTATGTTAACTCCATCGACAACGTATTCATGGAGATAGTTGGACATCCTGTGCAAGATATGTGCTGCCGTGGATTTACTTATGCAGTTAGAAAATATTGAAGAGATATAATATTTTTCATTTTTTTTTGCAGTAAGTCTTCTAATTTTTCAGTTGTGGACGGCAGATTCTTGAAGTTTTTCGGCGCTGCGATCCTTGACATATTTTAGGCTTCCGCGCTCCCTTATTTTGCTATTCAGTAATTTTAATGATTGCTAAATACCATGAGAGGACCTTTCAAAAATGCAGCCGAAACTGTTGCTGCCCAGGAAACGTGTATAAATCACGATTGCCAAAAATATATTTTGAGATAACGCTACGTTCGAAAAATCCTTGCTACGAATGTGTGCCATCGACATGTATTCATTTAGCCTCCATATACTGGGTCAATGCGCGCTTGAAGTGGCGATTCCAGCAGCATGATCTCAAAGTGAGAACTCTTCAGCGTGAACAAAAAACCGAGTATGGAGTTCTTTTGTCGTGAACGGCTTTATTAAGTCCTCAGAGGGGATGTAAAAAAGAGCACTCTATTGGCTGTCCTGTACCCCAAATCTGAGGACAATTCTGAAAGCTTCTACTTTCCAACACTCCCGATTTCGTCATGGAAACTGGAAATAGCGAGACATATTTATTTCTGGGTTCTCAGCGGACTTTTCATGGCCGACGTTTCGATGTTCGACTCGTATATCGTAAAAAGGGGAGTTGAGTGAAAATATCCATTAAAATAAAACCTCCTAATGGATGCCATTTTAATTACTACACATTTTCTATTTCGCTAGTGCTAAGGTCAATAGATATCCAACTTTTTTATCATCCAGTGTTTTTCGCAAACACCGTGTGGACGAAATTAAATGTAAAAATTCTCAAGAGTTAACAATTAAAAGAGTCATTCATAACTCGAGGCAGCGACGATGTCATAATCGAAATGAACCGTTCCCGTGGAAGTGAGCCATTACTCTCGCGCCTCCGGGGGACACTTATTGAACTTCCAAGCGATGCCCGTACTTGTCAACATATGTGACGCCATCCGAATTCCAGCCCGATTTCGTAAATAGAGAATCATCCCCATTGGTTGTTTTTCAATTGGATCTTGGCCGGATGCGCAGATGCCGGAAATCTATCTTTTTTATCAAAACTCTCAATTATAGGCGCCCCTCCCCACTAGCGCCATCGGGGGGAGGGATAGGGGACTTTGGATGGAAGAGAGGGGAGTGGGAAGGGAGGGGGCATTGTTGGCGCACGGTCCACCCGCACCCCCCCAATCACCTCACCACCCGCTTCTTGAGTGAACCCCCGAGATGACGTAAACACTCACACTACTACTTCTACTACGTGTGTGCGTATAGTGGCAGCATCGCTCTTCTTTTTAAGAATGGACGGAGCGTGGAGACGGAGAGGCGACGGAGGCAGCCCATTGGTTTGCCGAGAAAGTCGCAAAAGGGCGGCGCCGCGGTCGTTAATGTCTCCGAAGCGAATCGGAGGCAAAGGGAGGGGCTCATCTTCTATTGTACGCGAACTAGGTCTGTGGAATATGCTCATGGTTAATTAAATAATTCGACAACTTTGTCCTCTCCGCACCCCTTATTTGGTACACCTCGACCGGTTACAACACTCCTGTGACATTTTCTAAAGGAATTACTCTCTTCCAAGGGCTAAGACCGTCAATATTTTATTATTCGCGAATAGCGAATTAAAGAAATAAAAAATACATGTCTTTTTATTTTCAAACCCTAACATAGTTGACGATGGTAAAAATTTTGTGAAATTTGCCGATAGTGACAAAACTGATGACGAATGAATTAAATGAAGGCCAACTAAACGAATAATTATTCTTCCCGTTTCCTCTATGAACTATGTGGATACGAAATCATTGTTCTTACATATTTTTCAACTCATCGTAGTTGAGCGGGCTCACCATTATTTTATCTGCTCATTACTCACTAAGGTCCAAGTACACCGTTTGTAAGCAATCTTCATCGTAAAGAATATAGTAATTACTGTCTCGCGGGTCAACCGGATTTATTAAGAGTAAATTGTATTCACGACATTCTGAGGGATCGTTAGCAAATAGCAGTTTATGACGTAATTAGCTCTAATGAGGTTGAAGTGACATCCGGAATCCCAAAACGATTTATTATTCGGACCTCTTTCGTTCATTTTATACACATAACTGAACACCTCTCCCGAATTAGTGGTAAAGTACTTCTATTTGCTGACAACGATGCCATCTTTCGCGACATTAGTGATCACTTCGACGTTGAAATATTAAAAATCCGGACAGAAATTATAAAATAAGAGATATATTTTGCAAATCATGATAGGCATGGGTATTCGTTTTCCTCCCGAACAATAACGGACTTTAATAAATGCTAGGCGGACAGAGAATTTCCTATTTAAATGTTTGCGGCTGGTGCCAGACCATCCCATGCTTCACGCCAATTGAGACGGCTTGCGGGATATATATATGTAGATATAGATGAAGCTACGTTCATTCTTGGAACCAGGAGTGGATACTGGAACTAAATCTCAGAAAATGCAGGGGAGTAAATTACTGACGCAGGAGGTTTCAGTGGCGCAGCGAGGGGGTTGGGGGTTAAACCCTCCCTCCCCAGAGCTCAGAGAAATTTTAAGTTAAATCTATTTTACTTAATTGGATTAATATTGCTTATAGAATAGTGTGAGGATTAACAAAAAATCCCTCAGAAGGCCGTAAAACTCAACATTTTGAACCATTTATCTTAACTTTTTTTCTTGCGGAGGGACCCTGCACCTACCGCTTACCCTGGAGTGTATACTACACCCCCAGGCACCCCAGTATTAGTTGCGTCTGAAAGCCCCCCTAGCCTCAATTTCTAGCTGCGCCCCTGGGAGGTTTGACTATTTTCACGTAGCATATTTTCGGATATTCGGAGCATATTTTGAGGATAGAGTTAACACGAAGGAGTCACATGAAGTCATATTGTATCTGTCAGTAACGATAACTCGAGGCAGTGGACGTGCTTAGATGGTCACATGTCTAGTCGCCCAAGAAATGCCCCAATGTGCCTAACGGCCTCAGGGCGCCAAACGTTTATTTGTTTTTCTCACGTGAGGCACCGGGAAAAATAGAGTTGTCCTCGAGACTTGAAACTAGGTCGTTCGTCAAGAGAAGGAAGCAAGTGGCATTTAGGAGTGTGTCCGACCGAGGTGACGATTTTAACTGTACTGAAGACGCCGTCTGTCTAATTAACGGACAGGAAAGGGCAAAATCTAAAAGGCCGACTGGAAAAACCCTCTATTGCAATACATTTGAGCTTGAGAGAGAGGGAACATTTATCACCGGAAATATTGGAGGAAAACGGATGCAGCAGTGAGGACACCAGGAAGAGTCTCCGTGGAACTCGCGCGCGTCCTCGTGGTTAACTCTGTTGAAAGCGATTCTCTGCCTAGGGTTTAACCCCGAAAGAGTAAACGAACCGGACCCATGATTGCGTCACCAACTCTTGAAAAGTGGGCGGCAACTTTCGAATTTTCTTATTTATCCTTTACGAGAGAATTGCTCAATGGAGAAGATTTTTTTCCGCATCGCACCGTAGAAAGGGGTGACTTTGAACGCTTTTAGAATTTATATCGCTTTTTGAATATTCATATCTTAAATTTTCAATTTTACAATGCTTGGAAACATTTCATTTTCATACGCATGGAGCACCAATCGGAACATGATTTTATGATGTCTAAGAGTTATAAAACTTTAAAAACATCAGGAAGAGAATTGCATTTGCAAAGTAAGCGTTTATGAATAGGAAGGAGCTTACGAGAGGATATTTATGCAAGAGTATGAAAAGAAAAGGGTAGCAAAGAGCATGGAGCGTGTAGCGCTTTACGGTGTGGAAACGTGAACACTTAGGAAGGAGGAAGAGAAAAGACTGGATGTGTTAGTGATGTGGGTGTGGAGAAGAATGGAACAGGTAAAGTTGACGGGGAGGAGGAGGAGAAACGACGAAGTGCTGGACATGGTGGGTGAGTAGGAGCAGCTTGTAGATGAGGTACGGAGGAAACAGAAGGCGTGGATGGAGCGAGTATTAAGCGGGGTGAACCGTTGAAAACCGTGGAAATGAAAGCGGGGAAAACTGGGAGTGTTGAAAGCCGTGTTGGAGGGTGGAATGCTGGGAGAACGAGGAAGAGGAAGGAAGAGAATAGGATTTTAGATGGAATGGAAGGAGCAGACCTAATTGTGAATTGAAGTCCATGAAGGAGACTGCCAAAATACCTCGGAAATGCTCCATTCAGACCTACCGTAATCGGTAGAATATTTCAGCAGTAATATGAATGAACGGGTGACGCAGTGAGTGGCATATCTTGCGGCCTCCCCTACTGCACTTGGACAGGCTAAGTTATCTCGCCGAGATAATGAGATTGTGTTTATCGCTCTCCACGAAAGGCACAAAGGCTCTCCTGTGAACATTAGTAAACATCAAATGCTCGATCACCCTGTATAAGTGATGGACCGGTCGTGAGCGACTGACATGTCCGATTGAAATCTTTTGCGTGATCGATTGATGAACGGGAACACACCGGCGAACGACACAATCGTATCTTTGACCGTTCGCGACCGATGTCGTTCGTTGCTTGTCAATCGCGTTCGAAGTCGGTCGTTCGTGATCGAGAAAAGGTTTCCAATCATTTGCAATCGAGACCCGGTTGCTCGCGGATGAAAGTCTCCATCATGTGCAACTCTACGGCCAATCTTGGTTTTTCCAGTCATGGGATGAAATGATTAATTGTGAAGTTTTATTGGTAAAATGCATTTTTTTTAATTTTGCGTCCAAAATGTCGTTTTTAAAATGATTTTTCAATCTCTGTAACGAATAATTTGCTATTAATACTTGCGTATCAAAGTAAACTATTATTAGAATAAGCACAAAATTGATTTCATTTATATTGCATCCAAAGATGCCGCTGTTGGGGCTGTAATTCACGTATATAGCTTTAAATAGAGCACATCGCCTGCTTCCTTGGTTATTCGCTAATTAGTGTAATATCAGAAGTGATAAGTCGCTGGTTGAATGAAATGTACCTTGAGTCCATTCAGATTTCTGGATTAAGTGTTATTAAACGAATACATGCGAATGCTGAACTGTATTTTATGGGATTTCCATCCGCGCAAAGATGGAAAATATTGCCGTGGAAAAAAATTCACTTCGACCCGAAGTTGAACCACGGACCTTTGGTTTTTAGAGCAATTTCTCAGATCACCGAAGAGTCGAGGTTATTTTTATTATCAGTGTTTTCAGCGGAAGGCTTTTATTTTATTTTCTTGCCTTCGATGTTCCCCACAGCTCCAAATATCGACCGCTTGAACGTTCGGGGACTGCTCTTTAGCGGCGGTGATAAAAATAAAATCTTATCTGGAAAAGAATACGAGGAAAAGTTGATTAGAATCAAGAGGCAACACACGCATTCGATAAGAGGCATTCTTCGCTGAAATGTCGAGTAAACATGCAAATATTCGAAGCAAGGTCGATCGTCGGCATCAATTTCCCTTAGCGTTAGCATGGGAGCTAATAATATTCGGCTGCTCTATGGAGGGCTAGAGTGTCGATGAGTGATGCGTGGCGACTATCATAGAGAAATACAGTAGTCACTTGTGGTTAATTTAAGAGAGAATTTATTTATTATAGTATTCTACCGATTAGGGTACGTTTCCATGGAGTGCCAAAGAAATTATCTGGGAGTCTCCCTTTCCTTTCAGCACTGCTTCTTCGATTCATTGTAAGGTCAACTCCCTTTCAATATATCTAAAAATCCTATTCTTTTCCTTCCCCTCCCTCGTTTCCCTAACATTCTACCCTCTAACACTATTTTCAACATCCCCTCCCTGCTAAGTACTCCCTCTATCCATACCCTCTGTCTCCTCCGTATCTCATCTAAAAGCTGCGTCTCCTCACCCACCATACTCTGCACTTCGTCTTTCCTCGTCCTCTCCGTCCATTTAACCTTCTCCACTCTCCTCCATACCCACATCTCGATTGCCTCCACTCTTCACTATCTGCTTCCAATCTTCTCTCGTCCTCTTTCCTCAGTGTCCACGTTTCCGAACCGTAGAGAACTACACTACAGATCAGACTCATCACCAGCCTTTCCTTTAAACTATTACATAACGATCATCTCAGAAGCTCCTTCCTGTTCATGAACGCCTCCTTTGCTAAGGCGATTCTCTTCCTTATGTCCTTACTACTTTATCCGTTTTCCTCTAACCTACTGCCTAAATAGTTGAACTGCTCCACCTGCTCAAGTTTTTCATCACCCACCTTTATCTTAAGTCCGCGCTCGTGATGCTTTACAAAACCGCATAACCTTAGCTTTCTTGTGATTAATCCTCATCCCATACTCCTCGCAACGCTCGTATAATGCATCCACTAGAGCCTGAAGCCCCCTCGCTAATCAACGCCTGATCATCCGCGAGCCAAACTGATTTAAACAACATTCCTCTCACTTTTACTCCAGCTTCCAACTCGTACTCGTAGGAGAGAACAACTTCATAAATTCTGATTAAATTTTTAGGCGTGTGGCAGCGGTTGCTAGGACCCCAGCCGTTAACAAATAGAAAGAAAATCAAGCTCCAACCTAGTTCCGTTTGGCATTTATTGAAGTCCTTAATTTTACTGGAGATAACGAATTCCCATACCCATCCGTTCGGCAAAATACAAAATATCCCCCTCATTTATTGTTTCTGTCGGACCTTGAAATAGAGGAGGATCTAATAGGGTGTTCACCGTGTCACACTGAATGATATCTATTCTCTATCGCTCAAGCAATCTGAGCTTAGCGAGCTGAGACTATTGGCTCCCGGAAAGATTCCAGTACATTGGTCACACCGTTGCTGTGTGGTATTTTGGTATCCTCGTGTCAACTACTCTTCTATGCATGATTTTACCCTGGGAAAGTAGCCAGCCCCACTGTGCTCAACGCATGTTAATCACAAGCCAGTGGTCTAGTCTGGGGTGAGCTCAATCTACTCCCGTTCCCCAAGCAAACTAATGATAAATGCAACAAAAATGAGTCGTTCATCCGTCTGAGGAAAGACAGTTCCTCATATTGCGTGAGATTCTGTAGAGGATCAGTTATAAATTTACTGCCCCGCTCAACACCAGCAAATACACATAAGATTTAGTTCTTTCCCGGCGAAATAAAGGGATGAATTCTCCTCGGGTTTGCGACCGGATCGAATCTCCTGCTGCCGATGTTTCCATGTAACTCCGCCGTCGTCTTCAGAGCATCAACGCCCATTGAAAGCTATTGCTATTGAAACGTCGCGACGGCAGCAATGACCTGACCCGGTTGGAAACCTGAAAAGAATTCATCTTATTTCTTCATGCTTAGGTGTATTAAATATTGGCCAAAGATGGAAGATGGATCAGTTATGGCAGGTGTTGTATCTCGGAATGCGAGCATGGGCGAGTAAACACGAACGACCATGACGCGAGGGCTGCTGCAAACGGCGGCTGACGCAACAATCGCTCTCCAACGGACAGATCTCTCGCCGGCCACTCAACTGCGTGCTTGCGAGAGTAACTTAGCTACGAAGCGTATACGGAGGGCGAAAGAAACCGATCGATACTCAATGTCTGCCTGGCTAACTGGTTTACTCGTTGAGGTTGACTGATACGGAATAACTTCTCCATTGACTGAGAGTTCTTCCTCTTATGAATGTTCACTGCGAACAAGGCACTAAAAATGTTTTATGCTAGAAGCAGTAATGTGCCGAAATGGAAAGACGTATAATGTGTAGACGGAGATGCAATTGGGACCGTGTAACTGAAGCGCGGCTAACGCTTTTCAAAAGATCCTTTTCTGTCCCTGAAACCTGAATTACGTAATATATTGGCCAACAAAATTAAAGAGGAGACATTGTTTAGTGTCTTGCATAAAAATTGATGATCCGCTTCGTTAAGATTTTTTCATTTCTCATGTTGCCAGAGGCAATTTGTATGCTAAAGAAACTTTGTTTTTTTTTGTTAAAATATTCTGACA
Organism: Ischnura elegans; assembly: GCF_921293095.1. Classification (NCBI taxonomy): domain Eukaryota; kingdom Metazoa; phylum Arthropoda; class Insecta; order Odonata; family Coenagrionidae; genus Ischnura; species Ischnura elegans. The sequence continues at coordinate 14,253,529 of NC_060248.1, read as the reverse complement.
CATTATGAAATACCTTAATGTCATTTGAGCAATGAATGTAAAAAAAACCTGTTGGTGCCCTATAAACGAGCATTTTGTCTAGTAAGTCTCCTAACTTACAAGTATGTTAATACATATTGTATGAATCTATTTTTTGGAAGAATAAATTATTATTATTATTTTAATGGAGTTATACGTCATAGGCGAGGGTGAAATGGACGGAGAGGAAAAGGAACGACGACGTGCTGGACATGGTGGGTGAGAAGAGGCAGCTTTTAGATGAGATACGGAGGAGACAGAAGGTATGGATGGAGTTAGTGCTTAGCGGGGAGGGGATGTTGAAAAATGAGTTAGAAGGTAGCATGTTAGGGAAACGAGGGAGGGGAAGGAAAATAATAGGATTTTTAGATAGATTGAAAGGGATTAGGCCTTACAGTGAATTAAAGAAGGCAGTACTGGGAGGAAAGGGAGGCTTCCAGATCACTTCTTGAACACTCCATGGAAACCTACCTTAATCGGTAGAATACTATAATAATAATAATACGTCGTGGGAAAATTGTGCGGTCGAGAAAGATAGATAGGTTCTCTTAAATAAAGAACCTGTGGTTTCGAATCGGTATTTCTATTTTTAAACTCATTCTTTAATCTTTTTTGAAGTAAACGGTTACTTTTCTAGCTACTTGGTTACACTAGTTACTGAAATAACTTGGCTATTAACAGTACCTATGTCGCAGCATTGGTCACACCTCCCTCTCGAATGATCATATTTGTTTTTTTATGACGAAATACTCATTTAAATCATTGGCGATCATCTTGAAATCATCAGGGTAAGCAAACAAGACCTTTTTAAAAAATTTCGATGTCTCAAATACAAAAAAAAAAAAAAATGCTCGAGACTATAAAAAAATACCGAGAAAAATATTTTCAAATTTGAGATTGAGGCGAATGTTACGCAGGGCGCACTTCACCTAGCCTGGTGATATTTTGTATAGCCTGCAACGCTTTGCTTGACGGTCGTGTTTATTTGTGCAAGTTCGCATTCCGCAAGACGACATCTAGCGTAAGTGATCTCTCTTCCATGCTGAGGCGATAATTGACCCCCCGATTTACACGTATGCTGGCGTTCATGAGCAGTGTAATGGAGAATAGTATGCCCATGTCTCTAACCTCATATCACTGCTGCACTCCTCAATATTTTGCTTAAGATATTTCTAATCTATATTCCCCAAGCGTATTTCACTCCCTGTATATTTTGGCTAATTCTGAAGCAGGGTTTACTGTGCGGTGAATAAGGTGGGTGAGGAAGAATTCTTCTTCAGAAATATGCCATACGCATATACCATGCTGAACCTGTCCTGTAGATAATCATGCAGACCCCTACTTCATAATCCAAAAAAACCTTAACAATGCCTCATGCCTATGAATATCCTAAACTTGGAACTTTTTATAAAACCAAACCTCCACCTTGCCCATCCAATGCCAATCTGCAGAACCATTTCACTCGGTCTTGTAATCATATTTATCAGAATCTTCATCTTTCATCAAAGACATTTTACCCTCCCTTAGCAATTTGTATTTCCCGTGTATGATTTATTATATACTGTATTAATTTCCTGTAGCCCTCAAGTCATTCAAAGAGCATAATGTATTTAAACGCTATATAAAAGACCATTTGTCAGCAAGTGCATTCTACAGAGCGGATGAATTCTTTGAAGAACGCAAATAGTTATCCATACTTTTGTTTGCCAACTTTTTGTTTACCTTCGCTTATGTTTCTCGATTTTCATTGTATTATAATTTATAGTAATCCATATATTTTTGTCTGGCCGCGCTATGCGTGTCATTTTTTCGTGTCCTATTATTGCTTGTGCAAATCGTTGGAAAAATTAAATTGAATAGGCACATGCTGTTCCATTCGGCACGAGACAACTCGATTCCGTGTGAACCGGTGTGTAAGGCGTGCTTCGGCACCTTATGGACGCTGCTTACCGCCGAAAATCCCATGAAAAAACTACATACGAGAAAATGTGGAGGTTAAATTTTCAAATTTGAGATGCAGGCAAATGTTACGCAGGACCTACTTCATCTAGCCTGAAAATTTGAATGTAGTAGTTTTAGCTCTTAGCGAGAAATACTTCAACATAAAAAGAACAATCAAGTGTTAGGTGTGCGTGATCTTATTTTTAATTAACCAATTACCAGAATATCAAGGATAGGTCAAAAATAAAACTTTATCTCGTGCCATTTTTCAATTAGGGCTTTATAAGAATAAACATACGATGGTCAACTTAAAAGGTCACTTTAAATATAAACAATACCAATTTTCAGACGCAACAATTACCTTGGAATTTTACATAAATATATGTGCCATCATCGTTAAAAAACACTTTTTTTCTGATTTCAGTTTAAGTATAGTTTGTTAAAATAAATACTTTGATTACTCCATCCGTCCATCGCCATTTGGTATTCAATCAGAGACGATATACTGATCCCTAGATGACGTTGACTTTGGATAAATTTTCTGTTATTTAAGTGGTCTATCCTTGATTTCCTGGTGAATGGCTTGCTAATAATAGGTCGAGAAGAAGATTATAGTTTCTTATTTCGAATCATGAATATTTAATAGCTTGACGGCGCGCTCTCTCTTCGTAAGGCTCCGCTGATAGCGTACAATGATGGTGTGTTTGTGGTAATTAAATATTAGTTCGGCGGTTGTTGGCGTGATTCTTGCAACCACGCGGAGAAATTTCAATATCGCTAAAAAATAACTGTTTACAAGATTAGATACTTTCACTCGGGTGTTGCGATGCTAAAATTATGAAATTATTTTTTTAAATTTTGTGAAAATAATGAAAATGTGTAAAATATTACGGCATATAATCGAGCTATTCACCTGACCTAATAATTTCTGAACTCCATGAATTGATTTAGTTTCACAGATTTTCATGTTTTCTCGAGAGAAATGTTGTGGTACATGCGCGCATAATGGCTATATGTTCAAATCAATGCCATTAGAATAATTACCATAAGAATTTTAAAGTGGATGATAGTTTTTTATGAGTATTGCGTTTGCCTGATTTGGCAGCGTAAGGATGCGTGTTTTTTAAAACAATATTGACAGTGGATGACATATTCGCAAGAAGAAGAACGAGATTTTCAGGACCTTAAGATGATACATAATGCACTGATACCGGTGGTGAAGTGAAATTGAAGTATTTAATGATGATTCCTATTGCCTTTTAGTTTCCTTATATGTTAGAAGTCCACCGGATTAAGCCTTAATCAACTCTTATCAATTATTATTATATTATTCTACCGATTAATGTAGGTTTCCATGGAGTGTTCAAGAAGTGATCTGGAAGCCTCCCTTTCATTCCAGCGCTGCCTTCATTAATTCACTGTAATGCCTAATCCCTTTCAATATATCTAAAAATACTATTATTTTCCTTCCCCTCCCTCGTTTCCCTAACATTCTACCCTCTAACACCATTTTCAGCATCCCATCCCCGCTAAGCACTAACTCCATCCATACCTTCTGCCTCCTCCGTATCTCATCTAAAATCTGCCTCTCCTCACCCACCATGTCCAGCACGTCGTCGTTCCTTTTCCTCTCCGTCCATTTCACCCTCTCTACAGTATTCTTCTCCATATCCAAATATCGAATATTATCCTAAAATTAAAGCAACGTTCCGAAGATGGTGCCATTTTAGCTGTTGTTGTAATATGAGATAAAGAGGCTGCACATGTACTCGTGTGTTGGAAACAGCTCATTTGAAAACCTTCTCAACATGGTCGGTCGGTCCGACGGATGTTGGCGATTTTGTTCGCAAGTGCGTACGCTTCGTTCTTTCACCTCACGCAGACGACGACGCTATGACCATTTTAAACGATTTGTCAGAAGAAGAAGAAGGCGCGTCCCAGCAACGGAGGGAAACTTTAATTGATTTGAAGGCGCGTGCGAACGGCGAGCATTGGTAAGACCACCTCCGACCCCCCCCCCCCTCCTTTTCCCCCTCAACTACGTCACGACGGCGCGCGGCAAAAACTCAAATAGTGGGCGCAACACCTTCCTCTCGACGCGGCGTATTTTGTTTTAGTTTAGTTATTTTTTTTATTTGTTTGTTTGTCCTTAAGGGAAAAATTGGAAATTGTGTTATTTCATAAAAAAAATACTTTTTTCTATTCCACATTTTATTTTAAATAGTAGGTACGACCCGGGTCAGGATGATAGCATGATATGCAGAAACTCGGGTCGTGCTATTTAAAATGAAGTGTGGAATAGAACAAAGTATTTTTATTTTATGATGAAGCAGTTCCATAAAGTTACTCTTGAGACCGTGTCTTATATTTTGGGTTATTTCGTTCAAATTTCATTTGTCAGTAGTACCTTTGGTATACGCATGAATATATTTTCTTTTCCTTTACTTTGTTCTTAGGTAGGTAGGTAGGTAGGCTTTTTATAGTGGCAATAATTTATTTCAATTGGCATGTTACCACCAAGCGATAACCTACATGTAGAAATATGTAATAAATAATTAAATAAAATCTTGGGACTCAATTTTGACCCTATTACCCATTAGCCTTCGACTTAAACTCAGACGCAGATGGCAGTGCATTCTTACGCTATTTCAATTACTTCAGAGACAATTCCTACAATCGCACTGAAATATTCATTATTTACAGAAAAAGGCTTCGTCAACATCTCCCTGTTTCTCGAATTTGCAAAGATTTATCTACGAGGAATTACTAAGGCAAAATTTTCAACTTGTAGTGGGGTCAAACAAGTTTATCTTACAGCAATACTTGGTTAGCATACGTATTAGAAACCAGGTTAGGATGTAAATCCATTTTTTTACCATTTTCGTCTTCTAAATTTCCTGAAAAATCCCTGAAGTAAAATTGCCGGGCCACAAAGGGCCCATGCCAGAAAAAATAAATTTCCTTTAGATAAAAATTGAAGATAAAGAACATTGTGTGCGAAGTTGCGTCCAAAATTTTTTAGACCTTAAAGAAATTGTATACCTACAGTAATTCGTAGTTAAGTACCGAGATCCAATAATTGGCGAATATTTGAGTAAAAGTTTTTTTTTAACGACCAATGTATTTCAACAAAGAAGAGACGTTTTCAAGCAGTGTTTTGAATTATCGTGCTAATTTATTAATTTGATTGCGTCTCAAATGGGTGATATTGTGTAAATGAAAGACCTTTTGCAGATGCATAAGGTTTGATATTCATTGTCCATTGCATGTCTGTGATTTCTTAGACATACGTGCAAGTTTTCGGCACTAATTATGCTTCTACTTTTGAAATACCGCAAATCCTATAAATAACGGCAAAAAAACAGCGAAAAGGAAATGTTTACACGAAATTCCGCCTGGCGTTTATTAAATTCTTTTAGTCTCCGGGGGATTAACGAATTCCTATACCTATCAGTTAGGGAACATATCTCTCTTACTATATCGTTTCTATCGGTCCTGGGAATGTAATGAGGTTCTATGATGATGTTCTTCGTGTCGCCCTGAAAGATGTTTGCCCTCAATAGCTGAGACACTGCAATCCTTGCCCGTAGTCTTCCAAGTCTCACCCCCGTTGTAATTTTTGACGAATCGCACAGCTTTCATTTATATTTTATTAATGTATGATCTTAGGTTTTCCCGGCGCATCAGTTGCAGAGAAGTTTCTCGGGTTTTCCACCGTTTGATTTCGTCCATGTCTCCCTACGTTTCGATCCGCGATTTGCTGATCATTGCTGACTTGCTCAGGGGATATTCCGAATGAAGATCACCTGAGGATGATCAGCAAGTCGCGGATCGAAACGTCGGGAGACAAGGACGACATAAACCGGTGGAAAACCCGAGAAAACTTTCTGCATATTTTATTAAGTTCACGGAATAAGTATTTCTACGACGGATTCCATTCGTTCCCTGCATGTTCGAGGTGTGGCCGGACGAGTGCTAAATGCCACCTCTCTTTTCCTTTTCCATCCGAAATATCTTCCCACAACACGCTTGACAAATCCTTGCTTCTTCGGAGTTCTGCCACAAATACTTCTTGTATGTGTTACCCTGGATAGTTTTGAAGGTAATACATAAAGGACATCCAAACATATTAAGTGACATCAACTCAAAACACTACGTCCTACATGTTATTACCAGCTAAAGGTGAATAGCACTTAATGCCTACGATACTGCTCAACAGTTTCCAAATAAAGCCAATCCCAGATCATTCTTATGTTACCTAATTCATCTTCACCTAATTCATAATTGGTCGTCAGAGACTTTAGCGTCATCGTTGCAAATTTTTAATTTGTGCTAAATTATTGTATTGTAAACAGTGGCGCCGACTCCATGGGGCTTGAGGGGGCCCGAGCCCCCTCAAAAATTCGTTATGGGTGCGAGGAAAAAATGTGTCAGGCTTTTCGATTTTCCCCTGAGTGTCCAGATATCGAGATTGTAGTTGTAAGGGTTATAATGTTGATCATACGACTCTTCTAAAATGCTTAAAAAAGTTAAAACTCACTACTTATAAAATTTCCCGGGGAAAGATTCCCGGTTTAGGCCCCCCCAATATTTTTTGTAAGTCGGCGTCCCTGATTGTAAATATGAAATGTGATATGTTATATTATCTTTCTATCATATGCGTCATTTTTAACAAATTTTTTTCAGTTAGGCTATAGCATCTTCCCCAATTCTCAAGCATGCATTCCTTCATTAAATGTAGGGGTACTCACCCAATGCGAAGAGCTCGTGCTAATCCTGGGTTAATCTTCTTTTCCGATGGTGGTGGTTTCCTTCCTTCGATGCACACTCAAATCACTTAAAACCTAAAATCTCACACTCAATTCCGATAAAATGACGACGAAGAGAACACTCCGAAATATTCCGGTCGCGCACAGTGCTGTTCCAAAATTCACTCCAAAACCATTCACGGATCACACTCACAAATATTTCTCATCTATCCGAACGACTGCGATTCACGAAAGGGACTCGCTGCACTTCGATCCGCAGTTAGTGATCAACCTCATCCTCTTTGGCGGGCATTGAGTGAGCGATCTCGAACGATGGCATCCGAACACCATTCCCGTTTCTGTCCGTCGTCGGTGAGCGGTTCTCTTGCCTCGGCAGCGCCGTCCGCTCCTCGGCAGGGTCCTCTCTCCCCACGCCAATGGATCCCTTAGGGCCAGGGGAAGGGAATGCAACGTGGGGGGAAGGATCGTTTCGGTCCCTAGACGGGAAAACACTCTCACGTTGGCTCGAGACGGATGCGCTTCCCTTCAACTAGACGTCCTCTTCGCGCTGAACAACACCTTTACCACCATATTATAATCCATCTTCTCACTTCAATGATCATCATCATATCACACACAAACGCAAACACATGCACGACCACACTTGCGAACACATTGACACCTGTCCGCTTTTGCTTCGAACGACTTCACAATTTTCTGTTATTCGACGTATCGATACGTCACCGTTTCTGCTACGCACTTGAAAAAAACCCGTCGTCACGGGATTCAATGCGCACTTTCAGAGACGAGGGACCTCTTCGTAAGGGAGGGACGGAATGCACACGCGATCCGTGGCACGTTGTTGGATGGCGGAGAGAGTGTTAAGAGCTCCCGCTACGAGGCCGAGACGATGTCATTTCCCAACTACGTTGCATACGCGTGACCACGGAATGCCGTAATAGGCCGCGCCTCCGGAATGCGCGCACGATAGGTGTGGTGCCCTGCGCTAATAGGTAACACGCTCTATCCTTCCTCTTAGGACACCTCCTCCTTCCTAGACATGAGCGTTTCCTTGACAGTGTCTTTCGAAGGCGTCTTTTTCTACCCCTTGGCACCGTGGTGCCTCTCTCTGTATTACTCTCTCTCGGCTGCTTCGCCCAGACTGTCGACTGTTGGGGAGGCGAGGTTCGGGAACGATTCCCCCTCCCCGGCGGCGGAGGGGAGGGGCCTCGGTGACGTAGGCACTCACACATCTCCCCCCCCCCGCCCTACACATCTGTCCCTCCTCTCCATCCAGCAGCACCATTCAAGTCAGTGCGAGGCGAACCGCCGAGCCGAAGGCAGCCTCTCCCACTAATGCCCGTCTATCGCTATTGTGATCCTCACTATGAGCCCATACTTTACCCCGATAGAGAGCGTAGGGGCTTATTTATATGTACAAAAAGTAGCGATAAATTAACCATTCAAGGAAGACTTATTGTTGGCGTGAGATCAGTTACGATCAATACATATACATAATACCCTGCAAATCACCTATGACGAATGACGCCATCAATTTTATTAATCGAGACACCGTTGCTATCATTAATATTACGAGGAAGGAATCGCATTGTAAATCTGTCTGTTTTGCAGCCTATTTCCTTTATTTTATTCTCGTGAACACGTCAACCGTAGTAAGACCGTAGTAAGGATATTGTCTCCGCAATTATTATCGTAACAACTCATCGCGAATCTGGCCGCCCTGCGCTATGCTTTATTGATTTAAGAATTCAGTCCTGCTTAATAAGGGTCCCAAATGCTTGCAGCATAATGCAAGTGAGGCCTTACTAGAGTCAGGTGGCTTATCTCTAGCTAGACGGTAAACGAAGGATGTGTTTCACGTCGTCTGAGGAAAATCATCTGCGAATTTAGTGATTAAATTTTTCCTATACTTTTCTCTTCGGTGTTGTAAAGATTCCTATCCTAACTCGCCTTACACATTGAAAACACTACACATTTTATTGCAAATAACAGGAACATTAGCATTTATACATAAGATTTTGGGGAGGTTTTTGGAAGAAAATATGTATGAGAGGTGCCATTTTTCACTCGTCAGTCCATTCATTGAATACGCAGGGAGCATGTAGGATACGGCGCAGAAAGAATTGATCCGTGAAATTAATAAAGTACAAACGAAAGCAGCGTGATTCGTCAAAAACTGCTACGAGAGATAGTGAAGCGATACTGAATTGTGTAGTAATCGGTCTGGGAGCCGATAGTGAATTGGAGACTACTTCCTGTTCTTAAAGTTCTTGGTTGATTGAGAATAGAGGAGAATAATGCCATTGACATTGACTTATCCGAAGATAGGTGCAGAATGGCTGTATTTCTCCGACAATAAGCTGGAGAAGTACCGACGAAAGAAATCATTATTCACTCAAATGGAGAAGCTAAAAAATTAATGGTTATTTAAAAGTAATTAATCTATTTTTAAGGTGCTAAGCTTGTCTACCAGTTCAGTTAAAAAGGAGCATGTAGTTAAATGTTCTTGAGTTCTAGAATTTTGTTCTCCCCGATCCTCTGAGAGGACAAAATATACAGATGCACGTTTTTTTAAACTTTCTTCACTGTGGTCCTCAAGGAAAATCACCCTGTGGTGATTTTCCTTGAGGACCATCCTGCTAATCCCTCCATCTCTTTCTTTTCCTCCTCCGTCGCGGACAACTCTCAGAGGTGACCTCGTCTCGATCCTCTTACTTCCAATCCGTCTCTGGTGACCTCTAGCCGCTGGGAGTCGCCTCTAAAAACGACGTATATTCTCTGCATCTTGAGGGGCAAACGCGAATTTAACTCAACAGGCAAATCATCTAATTTCATATTGTTTTTTTTGTCAATTTATATCTTATATGGGATCAATAGTAAGCCAAGTTTTCTCACAAGTTATTCAAGTAGATAGTTAATATTATTATAACAGGTAAAAATTTTATTGGACTTTAAATTATCATGAAGAAAATTGTCCTATAACTTTATGCAATAGCTGTTTACCCATTGAACGGGTTTCCAGTATTTAGTACTTGGGAGTAATAATGGACGATTCCTTAAAGTGGAATCAGCATATCAACAGTCTCACAAATGTAATACGTCACACACTGGCAAATTTTTATTTCAGTAAAAATAAATGCCCAGAAAGCTTTCTAAAGATAATTTATAACGCCTTAATACATACCAGACTGAGTTATAGAATTTTTTGTTGGGGTGGCGCATATTTAAACTCCTAGAAACCTGCCGTTTTTTCACAAAAAAGAATTGTACGTATTATTTTGAAAAAGGACAGATTTGAAAGATCCTTCCCACTTTTTCTTTATTTGCGTTTGCTTCCGTTGAGGCATCCATATATTAATAAGGTCCTACGATGTTTTTATGCTAGAAGTGGCAACTCTTAAATATTTCAGTCCCTGCCTTCTCCCTTTAGCCTGCGTAAAATAACCATGTGCCCTTACCACAACCAAATTTGACTTTGTTTAAAAGATGTTTTTTGTACGTAGGACCAAAGGTTTATAATTTGTTACCCCATGTCATGCTTTATTTCAAAGTTTTTGAAAAAGTTTTTGCAAGATGCACATTCTTGGCTTCTCACTAAAGGAAGTGTAGAACAAATATTGTTATATAATATTGATGTAAATTAATTATGAATACTACTTTAGTTGTTTTTTCATGTACGCACTTAAGCTTTGTTAGTATAGATTATCAAGGTAACACAAAATGAGCTACACTATATGTAAAGCATAATGTATTATTACTTTGGATGGTAGCCTCAAACAGGTTATCCTTCGCGGCTACCTAAAATTACTCAATTTTGCTATTGTCATGCAATTTGTGTGTGTAGTAATAAAATTATTTATTATTATTATTAGCCACCAAAATATTTATGCATTCATATATCCGCAGCAGGCTTCTAGCCACTAGCAGCCTGTTGCGGACCCGTCCAAAAAATCGATCTTATTTTTCTGTCGCAGGCGGTCGAAGATCATCTCCTCGGACCATACTCTGCATGCTTTGTTGTATGCGTGGTGTAAATTTGATCTTGATAAGTAATTTATAATCCTAAATAAACACAAAATTTCGATGAAAAACATGGTCTGCTATTTTGTAGCGTATCGGTAACCAATTCAACGGCTCTGTCGTGAAAGATGACGACAATTAGCCATGGCAAACCGTTTCATAACAAGATAAATTTTAATTTCATTGAATTATTTCAAAAGGCGTGCTATTAATCTTAATACGGTGAATTTCGAAAAAAAATCAATATGGGCATTTTTTGCGAAATTTGTTGAACTTTGAGACCATATATTTTGTTATAACACGCAACCTAAGAGAAACGGTATGCCACAAAATATGCACTAATGCATTGAAAAAAACAACTGAGCAAACTTTCGCTTCCACGCACACTAAAAAAAAACTTTTTTGAAGTTTTAGCCAGCTTTTTCGATTCGGCCGAACGTGCATAATTCCTTTTGTTTTTCTTCCTTTGTAATTAAGAAACTTATTGCCTCTTTGAAACACCTTTGTGTTAGTAATAATTAGTGATGGGTCGGTTCGATTCCTCGATTCTTCGATTCCTCGATTCTCGGCCAAGAACCGGAATCGAAAACGAGTACTTGCCAAGGCGAAAAATCGATTCCGATTCCGGTAGTACTTCAAACAACAAAATATACGACCGCGTTTCCAACAGTCATTTGAATTTTCGCGCTACGTAATCGTAATGACAAAACACATCTTCTAGGGATGTGCGAGTACTCGAAAATTCAAGTCGATCCAGTAGTTGGTACTCGACTTGAGCGTTTCGAGTAGCATTACGAATGTCGAGTCGAGTAGTTAAGGTTGCAGAGCTTTCGAGGCTAGTAGGTTCAGCAATCTGCCGACAGGAAGTGCTATCATGAAACTCATGTATTAATGCAGTTTTTAAAGCCGATAAGTCATTCTAATGCCTTGGCTTGGTAGTTTCAGCTTGCCGAATACACTATAGTTGTCGACGTGGGCGCCGAATACCTTTACGCCAGCCGCGGCGGCCGATCGTCTTCCTACTCCGCGCACTCTGGTCCGAAATCGGAAAAAGCTGGAATGAAGTCCAAAATAACCTTTTTGGGGATAGAGACTTGAAACTTAGCGAAAATACTCATAAATCATTACCAACTATAGATTAATATGCCATTTTACATAAATACGACCCTTGCAATACAGTGGCCCGTGCGATACAGTGGCCCATACATGACCTTTTCAAAACCACGCGCGATCTCGTTTTTTCTCGAAAATCTTTGAATTTATCGAGGTGGAGTTGCGTTGGTATGATTTTTATGGAATAAAAATGCAATATTCCTTTGACCTGGTGCTTTGTTTATACTTTTAATGACTTTTGAAGATTTTGGCTCTCATCTGTCTGGTTTTACAACGCAAAATGGCCGACCCGTTGTTCACGTGAAATTTGACATAAAGTAGACATTATCTTTCGTTTACGAAAAATATAACTCGGAAAATTTGAACCACAATATAAAGTAGAGATTTCTAAAGAGTAATGAGTAGAAATCTTGAAAAAAAAAAGTTTGCGACGAAGGAAATAAGAGCGATTTTTCAATCGCGCGTCAAGGCTGAGCTACACGCTGCGGAACTTAAAGGCTCGGTAACTGAGGCCGATTTTTCAAGTTTTTTTAAAAACATTAGTCTTGAAAATCGTCATTTAAAGCATGGATAATCGCCTTCATTGACATAAAACACTAAACTGAGGATGTTAAAAAGGATTATGTATAGATCGACTAGACCATTTAGCGCATTACTCGAGTGAAAATACTAGTGATTGGATATTTTTCGGAACCATCCCACGCGTAAGAAATATGCCTCGGGTATTGAAGTAAAGTGAAGACATTAAGTCAGCATGCTTAAGAGAGAGAAAAATGAACTGTTTCCGTGAAACGCAACAACCGATACCCTTTTTCCCTTTCCACCTTCGCCGAGGTGAGTCGCGCGGAAGGGGGAGTTTTCACACCACAAGGCTCTTTTAGCCTTTTTATTACTGCGTCCGTTCGATGTGATATTCATTTGTAGCGTTTAGTTTCTTCCTTGAACTTAAAAAAAAACAAGAATTTTTAAGGTTGATTAAATGACGTGAGAAGTATAGAATTTTTTTGGCTCTACAAAACTGAAGTTTAGTTCTATAGTTGTTTGCTTCGTCCACTTGAATTCCATGAAGATTCAAGATCCAAAAAAATCGTTGATATAATTTTTAATAAAAATTCCAAAGTCTCCAAAATCTTGCAATTTTGGTGGGAAAGTACTTGCCCAATAACACACATGTGTAGCAAAAGGCAATTTTCTGCAGGCAGTAATACTGTAACATGGAGACATCAAAACCTGCTGGCTGAGCATGTAGAATAATTGGTTCTTCTGCTTGAGAATTTGAAAGGGCCAAATATTACATGATCCATTTACGTAGTATGCAATCTTTATCACAGCTATGAACATTTATGTACTCAGGGCTCTCCCTTGTAGTTTGGATATATATATATTGTCGACATATTATGAGTGCCAATATTCTAAAGTAATTCCTATCATGTAACACCACTTTTCAGGTATGTTCTGTTTTGAAATTTAGCTATTATATTTTAATTACATAGTAATGATATGAAAGATGCTTTTGTCAACTGACTCTTTCACAGAGTAATATTTTTAAAAGTGGTTTTCTTGTTTCCTGGAATTAAGTGATATTTTTCTTGGAGCCAATGGCATCAGAATCGATGGAATCGGTATCGGTAGAATCGGAATCGAAATGTCAGAATCGGAATCGGGATCGGAATCGATAAAATTTTGGAATCGACCCATCACTAGTAATAATGTATGACTTTATTCCATTCGTTTGAATAATTTATAACATGCAATAAGAATCAGCGTAATAAAATAAATTAAGGTTTCAGAAGAGCACTTTTTTGGTGCGGTTGCCATTCGATGTATATGGAAGCACAGAGTTGCGCAAATATCTACGCATCACGGCAAGTTTATGCGCATTAAAGTGTTCATTATTACAAAAATATCAAAAACGGTCCACAATAACAGCAAAATAGAAGTCATTATCACAAACCATTTTATTTATTCTTAAATTGTTTACCAAATCAATCCCTAGCAAAGAGTAAAAAAAAGACTATCAATCTATCAATAACTGCAAGATATCCTACTTGGACAACTCCCATTATTTTTATTTATTACCACGCCACCGAAAACAGCACCATTCGGCCTTTATATCGGGGTTTTAGATAATATACAACAATCAAACGCACATAAACATCCATGCCCTGGATAAGGTTAACTTAACCAGGCGGGCCTCGAACCCGCGACCTTTGATTTGGAAGGCGATGACTTCAAGGAGGGGCGCAGCTAAAAATTAAGGCTAGGGGGGGTTTTAGGCGCAACTAACACTTTGTGGGTATGGGGGTATTGCATACCCTCCAGGGTAAGTGGGAGTTGCGGGGGCCCTCCTCCATAAAATTTTAAGACTAGTGGTTCAAAATGAATAATTTTACCGCTTTACGAGATATATTTGATTAATCCTAACACTCTTCTATAAGTAATACTAATCCATTAAGTAAAATGGATTAAACTTAAAAATTTCTCTGAGCACTGGGGGTGGTTTATCCCCCAAACCCCCTCCCCCTCGCTGCACCACTCCACCTCGCCACCACCGAAATATTATATCTGGTTCACGCGTCGGAGTGCGATATTTTTAGCAGTGTCTGTAGGACGACATAACGCTACTATTATCAACGCATAGTATCACATTGGAATCGAGTCTACAGGTTGAGAAAGCGAAACTCCACCCACCACACCGACCTGACCACCCCTTCTCTAAACGGTCTTCATCGATTGGCACCCTGTTGCGCAGTTTCGCTCTTCTCGTGAGGCGCCCCCGGTCCGCAAAAGGCGCCACAGGACAGCTGTTACTACGACGTGTGCACACAGCTTTATTCGACAGGTATCTAAATGGCGATAGCATGAAGAATCCACTCCCCTCTTGCAGATAATCTGAAGACCGAATCATTTGGTAATTTTCCCCTTCACTTCCGAGCGGTAGCTCCAATGATTTCGGAAAAAAATGACCGTTTCACGCAATTAAGCCTGAATCACAGGGTCATTTTTTTCGTCATTTTCGAGTGATCACTCCAGCGATTACTCGACTGATCACTCGCAAATTATCGTCGCCGGCAATTGTTTTTCGCGATCACTCCAATGATGAGGATTCCCATCACTTATTTCATCATCATCGTCTGCTCGCTTTTTCCGTCGCTGAAACCATCACTGAAACCCCCCCTCAGCCAATCAGAATGCATGCCCGTATGAATTACTAGGGTGGTTTCCTATCATAATTTTATCGCCTAAATCGCAAGATTATCACTCCTGGAGTTCGCGTTTCACGCTTTAGATTTTTGAATGACGATATCTATTTTTCGCGATTAAATGAAAAGTGAAAATTTTCAAGCGCGTGAAAACGCGACGGCTAAGAATGAATGCTGGGAAAAGAAAAAAGAATACTAAGAAAAGACCGTGTGACGTCATTCTGGTTCCCGCTGCCGTAAAGTGAGGTGACCATGGGGCGAGGATATGTGAGCCGCTGCGATGCAATATGCTAGCAGGTAGCAGAATACCCTGATAGCAGGTAGCGCTTGGCTTAAATAAGGATTATTAATACCTTATCAAAAGAGGGAAACTTTCCAACCAAAGGCGGTTTTATAGGTGATTATTAAGAGATGTTTCCCTGAGCTCTGTGTCTATGCATGCTTTGGTAATCGCAGACGATGTAAAAATCCTATCTACTCGTGTAGAAACAAGGTCCCTGTGACGTCACGTGGAGTGGCGTCGCATGGGCCCCAATCTGGCCTCTTTCAAATGCGGTTAAAATTGACCATTGCCATTCGTCTAAAGTTGAATATATAAATTCAAATAATTAGTATATTTTGAATACACTAATGGTGGGTAACGAATCGCAATCAATGCCTTTCGTTTTCATTGATGAAGGAAACTACCCTATTACCATTTTATCTGGCGTTAATTGGATAGCCCTCGCAGCCCCTCTCTGGATCCACCACTGGTTTAAACCAATCTAACGCCACAAGGAAAAACTGATCCTGTGATTCATGCTTAACGTCAACTGCGTTCACTCATACACACGCACGCGCTCTCGAAAACATGTTATTATACGGACTGATCCCCCCCCCTCCCTTTTCCCCGCATTGCGTCACTGTTTGCGAAATTGCGCCCTCGTATATATTTTTTTCTGTTGCTTTTGTCGGAGGCTTTCGAGGGAATGAGTGGGGGTAGACCTTTTTCTGAGGGGACCCTGCACAATGAGTTTACTCCACCCAATCAATCACCTTGACGAATTATTGTACTACATTGTATTTTATTAGACAAAGGGATAAAAATCTGCATTTACATGCTCCCCTGCGAGCCGACTCAATATGAGGATGGCGAGTAAGTATTAGGATAGCAGCAGCAGACATGGAAAAGATATATAAGCCTGGCACGTTGTGAGTTCATTTCCTAAGTTTTACCGTAGTCCGAAAAACCGAATTCGAAGCGAATTTGAAACGATAAAATAGCTGAAATTTGAAACTTAGATAATTAAAGCTGTAGTTATAGCGGAATTATGACGTAAAGTTAATTAGAGTTTGCCATGTACAAAACGTTCACAATTTTTAATATTATTGTCGATTGCGAAAGAGCTTGAAAAATGAAGAGACCCTCATTTTTCCGTTTCAAGATTCGTCTTCTACTTCTGGAGATAATCCCGTCGAAATATCTTGCGGGCCTACTACTCCTTTCGCTGAAAATTTCATGACGTCATTGACTCTTGCCGAGCGGCTCTCTGCTTCTCCACTGTTCTTCGGCATCGGGCATCTGTCACTCGTTTTACATTGTCGTTAGCATTAAAGATATATTTCTATCTGCCAACAATCGGGTGACTCTGAGCGACTCAATGAACCAGAACTTTTATGACGTCACCAACTCATTAAACATGCGTGTAAACTTTTTGATTTTTTTAATTTTAAAGTTATGAAAAAATGGATAAACGTGAAAGACTTTTTTCGTTGTAACTTACCTTCCCCATAAATTTACCAAAGTGATACCAGAAGGACAGGATGGGTCACTTTGACCCACTTACTATGACCAAAATTAAATTTAACTCTCAATTCCTGTGATATTCCTATGAAATATCGGGACTCCGTGTATGTTTACTCATACTTTGCTAATATAAATATAAATTTTCGTTATTACTCTTACAAAATTTTACAATGGAAGTTATACCTTGAAGGACGGCTAAAAGTAGAATTCCATAACTGGTCATAACTGGTCCTCCCCCATTACCGCTTATAGAGGCGAAGTTTTTCTCAATTTCCTAATGAACACCCAGATTATTTATTAACGGGTCGAATAAAAGGTCAGAATAAATCCGTAGCAATATTATTATTCTACTGATTTTCTGTGGAATAAATGATTATCCGAATTTGCTGGTTGCCTATTTAAAATTATTACATTCCTTGTTTTCCCACTCAATTCCAGAAACGCCGGGAAAGAGTTCCTTCACATACATTGAGGTGGCTCGTACGATATTCTGTAGATTAAAATATCATTCACCGAGGGAACCTATGATATTTCATTATGTAATCGCGATATTCGTCATTCTTGCGATTTTTCGCGTTCGAGGAAATAATTTTTGGGTTATCGAGTGAAAAGAGTCTGAGGCCAACGCCCCTCTTCTATCCTGGGGATAACATTTTGTTGGGGGTGGGGTAAGGGGTGAGATAGCGCAGCGCCGAAACTGTGGAAGGAAAGGGGGAGATAAGGGCCGCTTCCCCCCCACTTTCCCACCCCATGTTGTTGCGACTCTGGGCGTCGGCAGCGCCTCCCGTTGTCGCGCCGGAAGTTTGCGGCTGACGAGAAAGAGGTTTGTGTGTGTGTCTGTGTACGCTGCTTGCTGCGATAGAAGATAGATAGGGCGGAGCGCTGGATGGGGCTAGACGGATGATAGCTGCTCTCCCGCTTGTGAATGGGGTCTAGACGACAGGGTCGTGAGTAAAATTAATGGGAGAGATTCCCCGACAGCGAGCTGCACTTTCGCAATCATCGGTCGCATGTTTATTTAATTTATTATCCAAACCTTTCCGAAAACAGCGCACTTGGAAGCCTTTACAGCGGGGAATTGGACGAACAATAACACCGGTCGGAAAAATGAAATTTATTTTCGCTCCTACGAACGAAAATAGGTAATTCCTACAGGTTTCGAGCTTCTGAGTGAATCCGTAACCCGCTTTTCTCCAGGACGCGCCCGTTTGCAGGGAGGATGGGGGTGTTTCAATATCTGCCCAAAGATGCTATTCTCCATCCATTATAATTTTCCCTCTATAATTAAAAATCAATATAAATTATGCAAATAAAATTAGAAAAAAAATTTTAAGTTTAAAACTGACGTGTCACTTGGTGTTCCTACTCCTAATATATAATAATATAAGGTGTATGCCTCTTACCAAACGTGGGCCCATGTCGCAGGATAAGACAAAAATTCCCTCCCGTCCATGGAGTAAAACAAACAAAAGACTAAACTGCAAGATTTTGGCATTGCCTAGAGGTGGCACGGCTCAACTAGGACAATTCAAAACACAAAATCGAAATATCCTTAAAATATAGCCTTGAGTATCCAGTTTGAACAAATAATTTCTTCTGAAACACGATTGTACGAGCTGAATTAGTAAAAATACCAGAATCAATGTGATGATAACAATGGGAGCTGGTAGAAATTTAGGAGACCTAGCAACTCTAGCAATCTGGAAGAAGGGAAATTGATGTGAAGAGACTGGCCGAAAGAAAAAAGAAATTTGCGTGCCCACCAATGTTATGAATGAGGAGAGAAAGAACGAGTATATGGATTCTTGATGACACTTTCATTCATCGCCACCTTCAATCATGGCACGTGTGTGCAGATATTAAGTCCATTTATATGCACTCTTCACCATTAAGACTCCATCCGTATCACTGACGTAACGCTAATCGTATTTCACCTGATAATGCTTCGCTTGTAGCTTCGCTTTTACATTCGCACCGCGTCTCATGACCTGTGTGACGGTAGTGGTCTCGGGCGAGCTCCTCATGAAAATGATTTGATGCCGAGAGTAATACTTTTCTTCGCTGCGCGTCTAGTGTTTGCATCAGGAATATTAAGCCTGAATGACACACTAAGTTTTTCCGTCCCTTTTTGAGCTACAGCTCAAGTGATCGCTTCAGCGATGGCTTCAGGGATGGGAATCCCATCCCTTTTTCCATAACTCGGCACGTCCCTTTTTCCGTCGCTGAAACCATCGCAGGTTAGGGTGTCCCAAAAAAACCGAAAGTTTGAAAGTTGAGGGGGCATTTCCATTTTCCTATGCGAATGCATGAAAAAACATCCCACAAAAATTTTCAGCTCAATCGGACAACATTTGACCCTGCCGAAACGCATTCGAAGTTTGAATTTTTGAGTTTTCCAAATTTCATGCAATGTTGCCTACCCTGCAGGAGGCTCTAGTGTTAAAAAACAACCAATTTTAAATTCAAACCATCTCCTCTAGCTCTATAGTCATTGACAGCAACACTTGAGCAAAATTGAACTTCCTAGCCACAACTCGGTGTGTTTACAAGTCCCGCTCGCCGTTGCGGCCGCCAGGCGCCAGTCGTGAGTGCATATTGCCCCGCCGTGTCGCGTTGAGATTCGAGTTATGCGCTTTCGGAACATCGCTCTGTTTATGTTAACAGTATCCCGGCTTAGTCTATCAGTCACTCGTGGAGTTTAGTGCTGTGCGCTAACTGAGAACATGAGGTATTGTCGTGTGTTTCGAGGTCGAGGCTGTTTCGGCGGTGGCCAGAATGAGCGTGAAGTCGAAGTGTACGCCGGTTATGCGAAGTGCGACAAGTGTGTGGTTGGTGGGTAATGAGTCCAAACATTTGCCCAGCAATAGTAAACTCCCAACAGCCATTAAGAAGCTCCTGACAGCTTACGAGAACTACCATGCCCTTGGGAAAGACAAAAAAAACTAGTGAGAAGTCAGTGTCCGCAAGAGAGGAATTCAGCAAAGTGCTCGACCGTCTGTTTGACATCGGCTGCAAAGACGCCCTTTCAAACATTACTGTGGAGGAGGACAAGTTGTTTTACATATCTATGAAAACTGATTGAAAAGGATATATGGCGGGTATTCACATAAAGTGGTGTAAGCGTTTAGAAAACCGTAAGAGACTTCAAGAAGAGGATTTTTTTAAGGAAAAAACGGCATGAGAAAGAAAAGGAATAATTGGATGAGAAAGTGGACCTCGTTCGACAGATGTCTGCGGAGAGCACGACAAGCTCGTCGGATTTGGAAGAAGGTATTTTTTCCGGGTGTGGGAAGGGTGACCAATATGGCTGAAGAAAGGGAGAAATAACATTTTGTTACTTTTACAGAATTTGAAATGCGGACAAGGTCCGGAAAGCGCCGTAGGGTAAGTATAATGTCCGACAGCCTTGTGACTGCTTCCCTATAGATCGGACTCAGACGTCCTCTGCCGCTGGGTCTATGATAGTCCAGGCTGTCGCCAATGCCTTCACCTCAAGTTCCTTTAGCAGTGCACTGGGATGGGAAATTACTTCCAAGCAATGAAGACGACAAGAGGCTGTTTGAAGTATATTTCAAATGTAGATGACATTATCAAATTTTGTATTCTTCAGCTGCAGGTTCGTAAATGGTAAATGTCAGGATTTTCAGGGTGATTTAAATTCCATCCTCAGGATTAGTATTTAAAATTATGCCCCATATTATTTTAGAACCACCATCTTCGAGACGGCTGCAAAGAACTTTTGGAGTTCGTTTTCGAGTTGGTTGGGTGGTGTGGTTCCCAAGAAAGAGAAGTATGTGCTTCGCCCCCCAGGCCCAACTGACAAATCACGGTGGATGAATAAGGAGCTCTACGCTTTTAAAACGTGGATGTTTGGCAAGCAATTGCGTTTGTCGACACATGACAGTGACAATTTATTCATATTGTGTTGCTTCATTGCAATTGCATTTATGAAACATTGGTACACCTGCCCCGTGGCAGTGAGCGCTCCGAGAATGGATCTTGAGCTACTTAAAGTCCTTGCTCAGAAGAAAGACCCTCACTTCGCAGCAGCTTTGGCCAAGTTTTGTAACCATCTATGGTTAAAACTTTCGAAAACTTGAATTGTATGGCCCTCTTCGATGAAATGGTTTCTGACGACGAGAAAAGAGACATTGCGGAAGCAATCAGAGACAATGAGGGGTCTGATGATGACGCACCTCGGGCTACTCTTCCGCCTAATCGACCTATTAGTGAGCTGACTCTCGCTGACTTCGCTTCAAAAAATTCTGTTAAGTTTTTCAAAATTATTGGTATTTCGCCGACATTTTTGTTGCGAGATCCGTGCACATGGAAAAGTGACGTAGACTATCAGAAGGGCCTATCTATAGTTCAACACCTTAAGGTTGTTAATAATACTGCAGAGAGAGGAGTTCAATTAATAAAATATTTTATAGTCAAGAAAAAATTGACTAATGATGAGGCTCAGAGGCAACATCTGTTACTAGTTGTTAAGCGGCATAGGAAAATGTATGAAAAAGTGGCAAAAAACTCTAGTTTTTCATATTGATTGTTGTTAACAGTGCATTTGTATCCGCATTGTGACAATATAATAATAAGAGAGCATTTTCTTTCAGAGGTTTCTAATTTTAAATCCCCCAAGACCCTTAGAGCTAGGCAACATTGCATGAAATTTGGAAAACTCAAAAATTCAAACTTCGAATGCGTTTCGGCAGGGTCAAATATTGTCCGATTGAGCTGAAAATTTTTATGGGATGTTTTTTCATGCATTCGCATAGGAAAATGGAAATGCCCCCTCAACTTTCAAACTTTCGGTTTTTTTGGGACACCCTAATCGCAGGTACGTAACGTCTTTCAACCAATCAGAACGCTTGGCTGCTATCAGAGGTTATACCGCCACGATTGGCCATTTTTAATGACAGTTGTAAACACAGAAAGGGACTAAATAAGCAATGGAAATAGGGACGGTGGGAATGACCGTGTGATTCAGAAAATGATGGGTCGATCATTAATTTCTCTTTTGGTCCGTGAGGTTGGAGAAAGTGATGAAGAATGTAAAGGAGAAGAAAGACGCCGAGTGAAGAGATTAGCCGATGGAAGAATTGAGCGGGGAACTGCGTCAAATCAATTTTTTGGGTTGTTTACTGTTGATGATGAACATTTACATAGTATACTTAAAATTTGTAACAGTCATAATAATAATAATAATATACGTTCAATTAACAAATAACCCTCCCATTCTTTGCGTGTCAAGAATTTACTACCATTGGCCATTGAAGAAGTGGAGATCTATATGGACGCCTTGAATTACACTTCGTGAATTAATGCTCGCGAATAGCGGTTTTATGATGCTGAAACAATATGGACTGTCATACTACGATAATTTACGACAATAGTCTCCATATTTCAATGAAAAAAAAGCTGATGGTCATTTTCCGACCTCCGTTTAAGCTATAAATTAAGGTGCGAACTCTGTTTGCCGTGCGGGCTGCATGCAAAAAATAGGCGTGAATTTTTAATCGAATTCCCAGAATTTCTCTTACTGTGCTCATCCTTAAAACCGCCATGTACGAAACAAAAATGCGCGATCATAAATATTATCACGCCTGGAAAAGTATCATTATCATCACCATGAGGCAACAATCCTCAAAAGATTAGTTTGACGCAGCTCTCCATTCCTATCTCCCATCCACTAACCTTTACATAGCTACGAATTTATTCTTTTTCATTCCATTATAATCTGTCCCATGTAACTCATTCGGGGCCGTCCCTTGCCCCTCTTACCTTCCACCTGTCCTTTTACAATTGTTTTCATCAGGCCATCATACTTCATAATGTGGCCAACTTAGTTGATCAGTGTTCTTCTTAAGGTTTTAAGAAGGCTTCTCTTTTTCTCACTTTTCAAAAGCACATGTGAGCAATTAAAAAAATTAAATGCATCAGGTAAAAAGTGAGCGACAAAGAAATTTTTTATAACGCATACTCATCTAAGAACCGAATACCTAAAAACCAAAGAGAGCAGAAATATGCTATTTATTTTATATTTATCTACGTGGGTACCTCGTTGAGCTTATGTGTGAGGAAATACGGGTGTACACTGAGGATGGTATAAATACACAGTAAACAATCTAGAAAGATTGATAAAAGCCCGAGTCCGGGGGGAATACCCGCACGTGTCCTCAAGGAGTTTACGTCATAGATTACACCGTTATTAGAGATAATATTAAAAAAGTCATCGTTCGAAGGAAAGATAACAATGCACTGGAAAATTGCAAATGTTAAACCGATATTCGTAAAGGACAACCGATATGTCCCAGAGAACTATCGACCAATTCCATTACCATAAATCAAAAGTAAATTTTCCTGCCGGAATCGTCCAACCTTCCCCATTTACATGTGTTGACATAAAAGCAACTGATGAAGTGAAGTACCTATAACTTCGCAACCATCGTGATGGCAAATCTATCTTCGAAATATTTGTGGTGGAGCCCTGAATAAGTTGGGAGTCGTTTAGCGCATTGCGGGAAGATTTTCGGATGAGAAATTTAAAGAAAGGTGTTATGTCGCACTCGTCAGATCACACCTTGACTAAACAGCGAGCATATTGGATCCAGAATTTTCGAGCGTATGGGTACAGTAAGAGGAAATCCGTGAACTTAATAAAATACTGGAAGGAAAGTTGCGTGATTCGTCAAAATTCGCTACGGGCATACATACAACTCTACACGGATGTTAAACGAGTAAGGCTGGGATCCGCTGGAGGCTCGGATGCTGCGGCTGAGATTATTTGACGAATTAAGAATATATGTCAGACATAGCGTCATGGAGAACTTCATATTAGAACCCAGGTACATTTCAAGGTCCGACAAAACGGTATATTTAGAGTGATATTTTGGCGAAACGTTTGGTATGGGAATTCGTTTTTCCCTCGAAAGAAGAAAGGGCTATTAAATTCTAGGCTGAACTTTGTTGAAGCATTTCCTTTTTACGTATTCGTCGTATAAAAAAGTAAGTGTCGCTAGTGTAAAAACACTCCCCGCCATACATCTATACAGGTGTCTTGTGGGGAAATATGTTGATGGAGTGTGAAGACTAGCACGGAAGCGAAAGCTGGAAGAAGATTCTGCTTTATTTTGGATGCATAATATCTAGCGATGGAAGAAGGAATAAGAAATTATTAGTAGAATAGCTTAGGTAGAGAGAGTATTCCACTAAAAGAAGCGAGAAATATAAAGTTAGTAAACAATTTATCAGAGCTTGTATTTAGAGTATGCTTCTGTTAGTCGTGGAAAATGACAGCAGCGACGAAAATCAAGGCTAGAGGCTTTTGAAACGTGTTGCAATAGAAGAATGATGAAGATCAAATGAATCGACCGAGTAAGTAATGGGGAAGTCAAATGAGTAGTGGGAGAGAAGAGAACCCTCGTGAGAACCATGATAAAAAGACAAAACATCTTGATCGGCCTCATCTTAAGACTTGACGGCCTCATGAAGACAATCATTGAGGGACAAGTAGATGGCAAAAATAAGAAAGGAAGACCTAGAATTAAACACATGTACATAAGGATTTAAAGAAGGGAAATGTGTGAAAAACTTAGCTGACGGAAGGAGCTTGAGTGGAGATCTACGTAAAACTAATCCTAGGATTGTTCACCATTGATTATGACACGCTAGGGTTCGAGTGAAAAAGAAAGAAATCCTCACTGGAAGAGTCTCTCTCCTATCAGTTTTTCCATTACCCTCGAATTTTAGCATGTTTACCTGTTTTTATGTCTGCTTCTCTCTCCACCTTATTATTATTCAGGGGATATTCCGTTTCCCTGCCTCCCTTCCTTTCCCGAGGACGTTTGCGTTTCATTAGGGGGGGTTCTATGGCCTCGTCAATTACTTTCAAACGGGTCTCACAGTGTCCGGATCATCTGGATGCCAACTGGAGCGGCTACAGGACCATAAATTCACCGCTCATTTTCACCGAATGCGATTCATCATCGGAACGAAAGTGTCTTTGAATTTAAATTGTCCTTTAAGTTGGTGACTTTCGGAATTGAAGGCCACTGTAATTTGCCCTTCGTTGTCCTTCATTCGAGTGGTCGTCGGCGATATTTTGGATCCTCATGGACAGCGACGTGGAATATTGGCAAAGTGCGTCACGCAGTCGCTCCACTTTTCCCGTCCAATCACAGCGCGCGACGCCTTACTTTCGTTATTCAACTTGTCAGAGCAACAATTCTCCTTTCAAGGAGGTACGTAAACTCATAACAGCGCGCAACAAAGTAGTAACTTTTTTATTTTTATTAAGGGCGTATTTAAGGACCATATAGGTGAAAGAAATAAGAGCAATAGGGTGGTTTCCTATTATTTTTTATTGCCTAAATCGAAAGATTATTACTCCTGGAGTACGTATTTCACGCTCTTAGATTTTCAAATGACCATTTCTATTTTTCGCAATCAAATGAAAAGTGAAAATTTTCAAGCGCGCGAAAACGCGACGGCTCAGTAAGAATGATGCGATAACCCCGTGTGACGTCATTCTGGTTACCGCTGTCACCACGTGAGGTGATCTTGGGGCGAGGGTGTGTGCTTCGCTGCTAGAAGGTAGCAGAGTACCCTGCTAGCAGGTAGCGCTTGGCTTAAATAAGGATTATTAATATCTCATCAAACGAAGAAAACTTTCTGACCTTAGCCAGTTTTAATAGGTGATTATTAAGAGATGTTTCCCTGAGCTCTGTGCCTCATGCATGCATTGGTAATCTCAGACGATGTAAAACTCCTATCTACTCGTATAGAGACTAGGTCCCTGTGACGTCACGTGAAGTGGCATCGAATGGGCGCCAATATGGCCTTTTTCAAATGAGGATAAAAATTGACCATTGCCATTCGTCTAAACCAGTATTTCTAAAACCAAATAATTTGTATATTATGGATACACTAATGGTGGGTAACGAATCGCAATCAATGCCTTTCGTTTTATTTGATGAAGGAAACTACCCTATTGACAAAATCTTACCGATCGTGCATTTCTCCGTGTAAGTTGACGCCGAGCATGAAAAAAACGAAATTATTGAGAGGATAAATATCCATGAAGCCGCACAAAACTGTTTAGATGAAGTGAGGGAAAATAAGGGCGAAAAAACCCAAAGCAGAAAAGGAAAAATACATAAATGCATGGATTTGGTCGACCTCGTGAGTGCAGCGATTAATTAAATTGATGTCACGTTCCCTGATAGTCCTAGGAATGAATGACATCTTAAATTTATCTGTTATGTGGTCTATTTCTTTTATCTTCCTCTCGTGATCTCTTCTACCATAATTAGAGATACGTGAAAATCGCACTTTCATTGTTATTTTATCGCACTTTCAATAACAGTTTATAGCATTTTGGAGCGTCTATTTTTTTATCTTCATAATGAGGTATATGACGATAAAATGTGGTGAAACACAGTTATATGACAAAATATAGAGTATTTTAAATAATTATGTTGTAGAACAATAATAAATTAAGGAATAAGACATGCGCTCACATGCTTTAAGTGGTGAGTGTAAGCGGAGCATTTAAACTGCGCTCCGCACAAAATGTACGAATTTCGCCGTCGAAAAGGCAAATTTGCGTGAAAATATCATAAAAGTCCAGTCATCGCATCTAAGTCGCATTTATTTGCGCAGATCGCATCTATATCGCATTTATCGATTTGCGATTTTCACGCATCTCTAACCATAATATGACGCAAAGTGAAGTATAGATTTCATGTCATTTGTGAACACGTCCTCTCTGAATCTGCTTATTAGGTTCGTCCTTTATTTCGTTCTTCGCTCAAGTAACGACTCCCTACCTAACTCATCGAGCAATGCGCTCATGCTGCTCTTATATTATTGTAGCGACCCATTACAAATGTAGGTGCATTGCGCCGCGAAACAACATACTTGTGGAGCCTGCTTCTTCATGGTGGAGAGGCATTGACGATGACTGTAGCATGGTGTATGTGTATTTATGGCTGAAATCACTTTTATATATGTTTAGTTTGTTTTCTGTTCTTGAGTTCATTTGTTGTTTGTTTTATTTGTATGTGAGCATGTTTGTTTTTATTTTGATTTTATTGTGCTGATTTGATGCTATGGTGATGAGAGATAAATAAGTGATTGTTATGGAAAAAGCCATCTTGAAGTGAATGGATATTAAGATTAAGATTATAATACAGTGTGTCAAGTGATATTTTCCTTGTGTTTAATCGCTTTGATACGATAAGCAGAGGATTGAAAGGTTGGATGCTTTCGATTTGTGGTTCCGCAGAATAACGATGAAGATAAAATGGATTTTGTGTGAGCAATGTGGACGTCCTAGGAGGAGCAGGGAAGAAAAGGAGTCATTGATAAACTTGGATGAACATAAGACGGTGGGCCACTTCGTGAGGCACGGCATTCTGATGAAAAAAAAATATTGAAGGAAGGGAGGATGAGATGTATGGAGCAGGTGATGAAGGATGGAGAACGGAATAATTATGTAAGTCTTGCAAGATTTGCCGATTGGAGAACTGAGGGGAGAGTTGGGTCAAATCAATCTTTGAGATTCTCACTGATGATGAACCTCGCTAAGTGATATCATCAATGTTAGTGCATATTGTTGTACCAGTATTTAATTGTTCCCAAGATTCGTCTGGGTGGATTTCTTCACGGTATATGTAAATATATACTAAGTATATACAAAGTGTTATTTGCTTCGGGGAAATTTCCATCAATTTTTCCATCCGGTATTGTTTCCCACGTAACTGCTGTGTCTTATTACGTGACCACATTATTCTTTGACGTCCAATGGTTCATAGTATCTTAGCCTATTTAGTACGTCCATAGTATATGTGCATAAGGCTATAATTACCGCTATTTCTGCCGGCCCACAAGCCAGGAAACCATGCCGTACGGAAGAAGCATGAAATACTAAGCAATAAAGATGAAGCTCCGCATGTAAGATCCAATGAATTTCTTGGATCTTACATGTTTGAGATCTTGCTCCAGTGTAGTCTATAGATTCTTATTTTTTAGGAAAGCCTTCTTTGTTGGTCACTCGGAGTAGAATTGTGGTAAACCATTTTGCAAAAAAACTATGGAGTGTGTATTTTCAAACCGATCCTTGACCTCATAGTATGTGCCCTTCGGGGGTGGAGACCTAGTGTAACATCCTTGGGCGGATAAAAAACACACACAAAAGTAAAAATTAAAGGAAAGAAAGCGAGAAATGTGAGAAGGAGGGTAAAATAATGTGAGAGAGACGACATTGGAATAGATACATGTTGTTTGAGGTTTCGCTCTAGTTCGTCGCCACCACTTGGCGGGAAACCCGATCTGGAGCCGTGCGGTTCTGAAGGAAAAGAGAGAGGTGATGCCCTTGTGGAGCTGTCTCGCTTAGCAGGAGCCCTTTTCCTATCTCACAATTGAAGATTATAACGGGTATGCGCTCTGCGTGGACGTAATACAGCGCGGGGCGGCCAGGTTCAAGATTAGTTGCTACGATATTAAGTGTTAGTAGTAATTATTCATAATAATTTTTACGATAATAATTTCCAATATTAACGAGTAAGTACGCGAATCTTTAGTAGAGTAAAGTATAGGCTTAAGTTACTTATACATTCGGAGAAGAATTTTCTCGGGCAATTTGAAGAATTTCCTTCATTTAACGTCATGCTATGATGGACGTGATCACGAAAAGAAAGTATAGGAAGTCGACTGCAAAAGAGAGAGATTTAAAATGTCTTTCTTTTCTTGTACAATTAAGGATAGATACGGTGTCTCGATTTAAAAAAATTATGGATTCACTCACGACTCTTTGATTTTTTTCCATTGTTTTAAACTAGCATGGATTTGCTATAGGAATTACTAACCATTAGTAAGTTTTGCCTTTGCCTGAATGTCGACGCATATTTTGTTATTGTGAACTAGCATGGATTTGATATAGGAATTATTCACCGCTAGTAAGTTTTGCCTTTGACTGAATGTGGATATATATTTTGTTATTACGCGTAATATTTTTATGACTGTGTTGTGTGCATGTGGGGATCCTCTTGCATTCTGCGTGCTGGTGATTGATCACCCCCTGCCAGACACCCTAGAGGTGGCTCGCAGGGTATTATGTTGATGATGTACTGTTAATGAACGTCGAATTTTACACGAATTGCCATGAGATTACATTCCGTTGGACGGGTCATCGAACCACGAGCTTCTTTGACGTTTTCTATCCCTCTCCCTGCCGTCCTTGATCAACCACGAAGGCTTGATGTCCCCCTCGGAAAAGAAAATCGTCTATTCGCTCATGATGGCACAGTTATGGTGCCAAGTTTCATAAACAGCCCATTAAGTATAAACTCCTGACTTCTGGAAGATGAGCGGGTATACGTTGTGAGATGAATCAATGCTCGTGCTCGTGGCATAGAAATCATCGCTGATTTAGTCTTATATTATTCTTGTATAGTGCATGTGTTTAATGTTTTGCTCTTTTAAATCCCATACTGACATACTTATATCTTCCGGAATGGTAAAACAGAGGGATTTTTCTAACTTCCTGTATTCGGTTTCGTTACGGGAGTAATGGTGATGTTGGCGATAAAATGAATAATATACTGTAATGAGGAAGAAATTTGGTGAGAATTTATAACCGTCGATCATGCAGTTCTCATGTATTGTTTTTAAAACGAGAAAATGAATTTCTGTGTTGCGAATGATTGCTAAGTTGCGAATTTAGGCTGTTGCCCGTTCACAAATTGTTTTATTCTTGATAGTTATAGAGTTTCAAAAATAACCGGACCCATGTATTTTCGTTTCTCGATGTGGCGCCTATTTCTCAAACTACTTGCATAGAAAAATCGACGGCTTTGAGGACGCAATGAAGTCATTCTCAGCGGCGGCGGTTCGCTGATTTTCAGCCAATCTTCCTTGCTTTGCTGCGTGGTCCTCATGTGGATCGTTGTTGCTGACACTCCCGCGTGCACCCCCTTCCCAAAACGAGTGGTCCTCCTGGAACGAGCTCTAATGACGTCATCAACTCATGAAAAGTGGGCGGCAACATTCGTCCGCCGTGTTTGTCATTTCAAATTTATGACGGAATGATTGAACGTGGCAGATATTTTTCGTCGTTACTTATCTGCCGAATTCCTGTAATGGATTGTGATTGCGAAACTGTGAGCGGGTGACCCCATTAAATGCCCTCTTTTGAAGATCGTCTCCCCCATGGACCTGTCCAGTCTCTCCTCAAGGGTAATTGGCTCAATAACCCATTCCTATGGTAATGTCGACCTTTTCAGTAGGTTCAGGGGTTAAAGTGCATAATCGCAGGAATGCTCTGGCGAATGGGATTGGTCTGGATTGTATCCTTCGCAGCCACCCTCTCGCGGTCAGGGGGAGAAGTTCGCGACCCCGAGATCACATGACCCCAACCCCTTTTCTCGAGACGAGTCGTCAAAGAGCGATGGCAATTTCTTCGATGCGGCGATCTTTAGCTCTGGCTGAATTCATTCATTGTAAATGGTCTGAAATTTTAGACCAGTCTCAAGGAATATCGGAGGCACTTAAGATTGGAGCAGCCACTAAAGGCGACATTGGCGGAACGTAGTATCAACGAAGACCATTGCCATAAATGGGGCCGATGCAAAAACCATCCGCCGCCCAGAACCCCGCCCTTAGGAACGCGTATTGAATGAGGTCGTTGAAATTATTATTATCGTAATCAGAAACATTTTGACAGATGGCCAGGGGGTAACATGTAAATCCAAAGAATAAAACACAAAATATCCACTCAATCACATATAAACTAGACAGTGTACAAATTTTAAAAATTCAATTAAAATTTCTAAAAAAATAGGTCACTTTTTCAGATTTTTCTTAAATATTTTTACATTAACAGGGCATTCAGCTTGCATTCCCATGATTTCAACGCAGACACGAGATTTTAATGATGCTACACCTTTATACAAGCAATTTAATTACGTCACAAACGTTCACAATGAGCGATGGTATGGGAGATAGAATTCGAGAAGTGTGTAGCGGGGATATTGACGTGTGTGAGATAATGTACAAGGATCATGGTAATAGACAGAGGGGCATGGTAATCGACGGGGGATGCTGTATATAAAGCCTGAATCACACGGTCATCATTTCCGTTCTTGAGAGTGATTTTTCAGACCAAAACAGTGATCGCTCGATCCATCATTTTCTGAATAAGGAGGTCCCTGTTTCCATCGCTTTCTGTATTTACTGCTGAAATTCCATTTAAAACCAAAAGTAGCGTTACAGTCGCTGTTTATTTATTTATTATGTTTAATGTTCGCCCAACATATACATAGTTATAGGGCGAACAATACAAGAATATAACTACAAAGAATTGAAAATAAATTGGTCACAGCCACAAAATAGTAACAATCATGATAACAAATGCTGAAAAATATTAACTAAATACTATCACAGTCGCGAAACATATTGTTAACATCTTTCACAAAGCAGTATTTCTTTTGATACAAGTCTAGTTGAAATTTTTGTTATATAGTACACAAATCCTTCGTATTGGCGTATTGGAACAATAATTTGTTTTAACCTTAGAAATGTAAAATGTTCTTTTAAACAGGCTATTAACATTTGGAACTATTATTTTTAGTTCCTTCGGTAACTCATAACATAGGCCCTTATTGATGAAATCATGCAGAAACAACAGGTCGTTTTTGGTTCTTCTATTTTGCAGGGTATGGAGACCAAACACTCTTAACAAATCACTATAACAAGCATAATTTTCGAAAAGCGGATACACATGATATAATACAAAATATAGAAATCTTAAAATCTCTTTTGAACCTGCTCTAGCATTACAATATGTTTATTTAAATAGGGATTCCAAATAACTGACCCATATTCTAACTTACTTCTTACATAAGAGTAATAAAATGTCATAAGTACCATCTCAGAGTCAAAATATTTTGACATAGGGTGTATAAAGCCCCACAGTTTACATGCAGTTATGCTAATATTCAATATATGTGTGGTGAAATATATTTTGCTATCAAAGGTGACCCCTAGATCCTTCAATTCATTAGTACTATTCAATTTGGATTCTTCCATATGGTAATTGTATTTGATTACATTTTTTCTCCGTGAAAAAGATAAAACAAAACACTTATCAGCATTAAAAATAAACCATTTTCATGAGAACAGGTGACCAGAAATGTACACGAATGTACACGACGAAAAAGTGAAAGAAAAAAATAAATATTTGTCTTGAATATTCATGCACCATTGGACGCGCCAAAAATAAATAAATAGTATGATATGGAATTTAGAAGAGTTTAAATGGTCATTTGTGCCATCAGGGATGGGTGGGCCATGAATGGTGGAGGAAACACGGTGTCGAGATTAGCCTGATGGCGAAGGGTACCAACGGAGCCACGGCTCAACGTCCCATCCGACGGACGGACGAAGATGCCTCCACAATAGGGTAGTTTCCTATTATTTTTTTATTGCATAAATCGAAAGATTATTACTCCTGGAGTACGTATTTCACGCTTTTAGATTTTTTAATGACGAGATATATTTTTCGCGATTAAATGAAAAGTGAAAATTTTCAAGCGCACGAAAACGAGACGGCTAAGTATGAATGCCGGGAAAACTCCGTGTGACGTCGTTCTAGTTCCCGCTGCCGCAAGTGATGTGACCTTGGGGCGAGGCTTTGAACGCTGATATGACGCAGGGTGCCAGTAGGAAGCAGAGTACCATGCTAGCTGGTAGCGCAATACTTAAATAAGGATTATTAATACCTTATCAAACGAAGGAAACTTTCCGACCTTAGGTAGTTTTAATAGGTGATTATTAAGACATGTTTCCCTGAGCTCTGTGCCTCATGCATGCATTGGTAATCTCAGACGATGTAAAACTCCTATCTACTCGTATAGAAACTAGGTCCCTGTGACGTCACGTGGAGTGGCATCGCATGAGCGCCAATCTGGCCTTCTTCAAATGAGGATAAAATTGACCCTTGCCATTCGTCTAAACCGGTATTTCTAAAACCAAATAATTTGTATATTATGAATACACTAATGTTGGGTAACGAATCGCAATCAATGCCTTTCGTTTTCTTTGATGAAGGAAGCTACCATATTAACTCAAGCAATGATTGGGCAGTGTCTGAAAAAAGCTCTGCCACTGTCGGAAAACAGGCCCAAGGGACTTGAAGCCTGGATTCTAGCTTCCACACCAACCCTCCCTAGTAGACGTTTTCCAAAGCGACGCATGTATAAAATGACTTTGTGCGCAGCCACGCGCACAGGCACAAAGTTATTTGCCCTGAGGGCGAATCGTTTGGGGGAGGAGTGTGTTCGATTCCCGGGTGAGCCAAATGATTTTTTTTACGTTTAATTTCACCCTTGGTGTAAGTATATTTGCATCCGTGCGCGTGAATATATACAAAGTAACTTGTTACATGCAGTACTTTCGATTCTTCTGGTCGAAATACATTCCAAATTCACTGCTCGTACTTTTAGGCACCTAAATCATCCGAAACTCCTCGCATGGAAGCAAACACTGTAGCCGCCGACACCAACCCCATGATCCAAAAATATACAAACGATTTGTGGGGTAGTTCAGAAACGAAAATTGTGCAAATTCATGCATATTCACTCATAAATTTCCCTGACATAATATAGTAAAAATAAGTTTGGAAGAGAAGAGGTAGGTGAAGAAAGATTT
This sequence comes from Ischnura elegans, assembly GCF_921293095.1. NCBI lineage: Eukaryota > Metazoa > Arthropoda > Insecta > Odonata > Coenagrionidae > Ischnura > Ischnura elegans. The sequence goes on along the minus strand of NC_060248.1, from coordinate 14,219,972 downwards.
CGTGCTTTCCCGGCGAATGGACTTGGTAAAGAGTTCTCGGGATCGCCACCGGGTCAGGAACTCCATATCTGCCGACGTTTCGATGTCTGACTCGGTCATCGTCCTCAGGGCTGTGAATGTCGAGTGAGAATTTTGACTTGCTTTTGACTTTTTTCAGTCACCTGACCACCAGAGTACCTGTATATAAGCAAGTCAAAATTCTCACTCGGCATTCACAGACCTGAGGACGATGACCGAGTCGGACATCGAAACGTCGGCAGATATGGAGTTCCTGACCCGGTGGCGATCCCGAGAACTCTTCACCAAGAGGTAGGTGGCTGGGGCGTTACCATTGTCTATATTCTAACTGAACGCGGGCACGTATTCGCGTCGAATGCGAGAGGGGGGCTTATGACGTCTGTTTTTCTCCCACGATGTGCGAGATTTCCCATGGTGCGCAGCGCGTCTACCAATCGGCAGATATTCTGCTCTGCCTCGCCGCTTTAAGGAGTGCACCACCGGATGCCGGGTCGAAGGTTAATCAGTTGCCGCGTCGCGGGTCAAAAACCCAAAGGGGCCAATCTCCTGCGCGATTCTCAACTCGTTAGATGTTGCTCTCGACGGCGCTGTCGATTGGAGCCATTCTACGCCACAATGGCGAGAGGACGGAGTGAATCTTTGGAGGGGAGGAGCTGGAAGCAAGGGTAAAAAGTAGATGGAGGGTGATGTCACTGCATCAGCATCAACATGTCTCCAGAGTCTCTCAAATGGTATAGCGTCACGTGACTTGGGTACGACTGGCGAAATGGTACACTCACCATTTGCTGTGCATTCTAGAAAAATCACGCAAAGGAAGCTCAGTGACCTTTCATTGTTGAGTAAACAGGGTTCCCACTCAACCGTGAAAACCTTAAAACCGTGAATAAGCCGTGAATTTCGTCATAAAACCTTAGAAATCTCTCAAACTTGATTTTGAAAATACGATAGACGGATTACAAGAAAAAAAGGATATTTCTATCATGTTTCAAGGCCGAGTGACGTGCAGATACTGTCCACGCATTTATCTGCACGCGTGTATTCGAAGCGCAAATATTAATTGGTCCGTGTGTGCCGTGACAGCACATTGACCTTAAGCCTGCGATTGGAAGACGTTAATCCTGGAAAAAAATCAGGCACTTCTTCACTTCCCTTCCACCCTGCTCTCTCCATTTTCCCACTCACACCCTTTTAGCCGGACCTGAATTATGCGACGGCATATCTTACTTCATAAATATTGCTATTGTTTCCTAAAATTGGTTTTAAAAATAATTAAAAATAAAACAAAAAGAAAACGGTAAATATTCCTCACGTTAACGGCGCACAAACTGATATATTTGTTCATTTGCAACAATATCTCGCATTCTTTAAATAACTTTTATCAAAATGCGGCTGATTCCACATTCAAGTCTCCTGTTGATACGTAAGTATGAGTCATCATGTGCGTTTAACAGAGGATAGTGTAATTACTTCCAATGTTGTGTTTAAAGAGGTCCTCTGGCCTCAATTTGTACATGAACATTCCAATTAAATTTGTACATAAGACCCTGCCTTTTATTCTACATTTTAAAATTAGAAACGCGCCTATCCCTTTGTGGACCTGCATTGAAAAGAGCGGGGGAAGCCCGCTGGGAGCGGGCGCATCACGCTCGTATCACTGAAAACGGGACCAATAAGGGAGCCGATATTTGTCACGTGATCGTTGTGATGACTTGCGGAAGGCTCTTGATGAGTCTACGATTCTTTCTATTCATCAGGATCGCAGGCAGGGCCGGATGTAGGAGATTTGTCAGGGAGGGGGGGGGGGGGGGAGATCAGTGTGCTATCCCCCTCCCCTGATACTCCCCCTCTCTCCCTACCACTAAAATATAATATCTCCGCAAGCTATTTTTTGAGATGCGGTAGTTTTAATTACACACTGTAAGTATGCGTTTGTGAAGTTTTAATTAGGAAAAAATCTTGCTAATAAAACTTATTAACACGCTACATTACACTTATGCACGACTAATACACATAATTTTTTTGTCATGTAACTAATTGAAAATAATTTTGTAAAAAGTAGCTGTATAATAAAGTTGAAAAAATTTGTAACCAAATCAAAGAAAATCAAACAATATTGTTATGTCATTATAATTATGAAAGAAATGAAATAATTTTTGTGCTAAACTTTTCAAATGTTGCCGCCCCCTGAAATTTTCCGGGCCCGCAATTTGTCTGGGGCCCGTGCTCCTCTGCCCCACCCTAGTTCCGGGCATTATCGGAATAACAAAGCGATTGAATGAATAGGGTAGTTTCCTTCATCAAAGAAAACGAAATGAAATGATTGCGATTACTTACCCACGATTAGTGGGTGCATACCAAATAATTACCATAATATATAAATTATTTGGTTTTAGAAATCCCAATTTAGATGAATGGCAACGGTCAATTTTAACCTCATTTGGAAAAGGCCAGATTGGCGCCAATGCGATTCCGCTCCACGTGACGTCACAGGGACCTAGTTTCTATACGAGTAGATAGGAGTTTTACATCGTCTGAGATCACCAATGCATGCATGAGGCAAAGGGCTCACGGAAACATCTCTTAATAATCACCCATTAAAATTACCTAAGTTCGGAAAGTTTCCTTCGTTTGATAGGGTATTAATAATCCTTTTTACGCCATGCGCTACCTGCTAGCAGGGTACTCTGCTACCTGCTATCATCCTGCGTTGTATCAGCGCTCTAAGCCTCGCCACAAGCTCACATCACACGGCGACAGCTGGAACCAGAAATATGTCACAAGGAATTTTCCCAGCATTCCTACGTAGCCATCGCGTTTTCGCGCGCTTGAAATTTTTCACTTTTCGTTTAATCGCGAAAAAAAGATATCGTAATTTAAAAATCTAAAAGTGTGAAATTTGTACTCCAGGAGTAATAGTCTTTCAATTTAGGCAATAAAAAAATAATAGGAAACCATCCTATTGGATGAATCACCCTACTGACTTGATTCATAAAGATCGAATCTTAGAAAAGAACGACTTTGCCCATGCCCATTGGAAATCCTCGGTGACGCTTCGGCAGCATTGGAAAACATCACCCGACGTGAATGAAGCCCGGGAATTTTTTAGTAATGCAGTCTTGTCGATCACAATCGGCAGTCGAATCGTGCCATGAATGAACCTCACTCTTCCTTACATGCGACCATTTTTTTTCTGCATGCCTTCGTGATGAACGCTGCGTGAATCTATGGGAAGACAATGGTAGACCTAATACGGCTAACATTGCCTTCCAACACTCCGCGCTTATATGCCAAATTGAATCTACGCCAGCAATTACATACGTGTTGCCTGCACTGCCTTCTCCTGCATTTTTATTGCACGATCTTAATGTCCTTCATAATAGAGAGAAGCCAATTCTAATCCACAGAATGAAATGTTTTCTTGAGGTCGATGCAACATATTTACTTCGACTGCTCCTAATACCACTCCTAATTCCACTCAGTTATTAACTCAAATAACTGGTAAAGTGACATTTTCTAGGTGACCTTGTACTTCTGATAATTTCCGATACCGATTCCTTCCATGAACATTTTAAATAATTTTTAACTTGGTGTTCAGTTGATATTTTAGCTGTAGGAACTTGTTTGTTTTTATTTTTAATAAATGTTCCCGTGGAGTGTTGCGTAATATTTTATCCCACAGTTGTGACGGCACCCTATGAATCAACTCTATTATCTTTTAAAATCTCTTCTTTGCAGACATTCTTTAATGTCTTTTACGTTTCTTTTAAATTTAGACTGTGTGAAAAAATTAAATTCACTAATGATTTTTACCTCATATTTTCACATTCAACAATGTAAGACTCCTCTGTACAACTCCACATTTCATTCATGTGCAACATTATCACATTAAGGCTTTCTTTATTCTTGGAATTGGCACTGAACTATGGAAACCAGTTGGGTAATAAAATCATTTTGGAATGTTACAAAGTCTATTTTTCCAAGACCAATACCATTTTTATACTTTGTTATGATTTTGTTTTCTCTTTATATATTCTTGTGAAGTTTCCTCTTTTCTCGTCTCTATTAATGTGTTCGCTTTTTGATTCCAGGTGGACCAATTGACTTTTAGGTGATGGCACTCCTCCCTGTGTACCTCTCGTCAATTCTCTGCCATGGCGGTATGGGACCAATACGCTGCCAGCTTTCATGGAGTTGTGGAAGAGGAAAGGTATATTTCTCGCTGAAATCATTCAAGTTTTAATTATGAAGCTGTAGTAATAATTTAAGTCTTAAAAAAATAGTTCAAGTATTTGGGCAGAGCGTCAGAGGTAAACGGTCTCCACGGTGTGGAAATGAGGAAAAGGAATGCATTCGCAAAAGGAGGCATTCATGAATAGGAAATAGCTATTGAGAGGATCGCAATTCCTATAAGTGTGTTGAGAAAAAACTAGGGAAGGGTATTATGTGGAGATTAGTTCTCTACGGTGCATAAACATGGACACTTAGGAAGGAGCAGGGACGCAGCTAGGAATTAAGGCTGGGGGGTGGGGGGGGGGCTTTAGGTGCAACTAACACCGGGTTGTGTGGGGGGTATGGTATACCCACCAGAATAAGCGGTAGGTGCGAGATTAATAAATTGCGGAATTTTAAAGATAAATGGTTCAAAATGGTGAGTTTTACGGCTTTCCGAGGGATATTTTATTAATCCTTACACTATTCTATTATTAATATCAATCCAATTGAGTAAAATGGGTTAAACTTAAAAAATACTCTGAGGTCTTGGGGGGGTTTCATCCCCCAACCCCCCCCCCCCTCGCTGCGCCACTGGGAAGGAGGACGAGAAGGATCTCTAAGCGTTTGAGATGTGAGTGCGAAGAAAAATGGAGAGGGTGCGGTGGACGGAGAGGAAGAGGAATGATGAAGCACTGGACAAGTTAGGCAAGGAGAGGAAGCTTTTAGATGAGTTGAGGGGGGGCATGGGGTTTGGGTCGAGCGAATATTAAGCGCGGAGGGTATCTCGGAGAAAAATCTTAGGAGGAAGACTATTAGTTAATCGAGGGACGGAATAGGATAGTTTCCTTCATCAAAGAAAACGAAAGGCATTGATTGCAATTCCTTACCCACCATTAGTTTATTCATAATATACAAATTATTTGGTTTTAGAATTACCGGTTTAGACGAATGGCAAAGGTCAATTTTATCCTCATTTGAAAAAGGCCAGATTGGCGCCCAAGTGATGCCAATCCACGTGACGTCACAGGGACCTAGTTTCTATTCGAGTAGTCAGGAGTTTTACATTGTCTGAGATTACCAATGCATGCATGAGGCAAAGGGCTCACGGAAACATCTCTAAATAATCACCCATTAAAATTACCTAAGTTCGGAAAGTTTCCTTCGTTTGATAGGGTATTAATAATCCTTTTTAAGCCATGCGCTACCTGCTAGCAGGGTACTCTGCTACCTGCTAGCATCCTGCGTCGTATCAGCGCTCAAAGCGTCGCCCCAAGGCATGACCACCTAGATACTCAAGGCCTTCGCACTGAACTTTGTCTTTTCTCTGACGTCACAGGATTGCGGCTGGCGAAAAAACCGGAATCATAGGCACATAGGCGACAGAGCACATGTGAGTAGCGTCAGTTGCGATCCTTGTTGTTGTAGTGTGAGCAAGCGATTTCAGTTTTCAAGCCTTTATTGTGGTGAAGTTATCGATTTGCTGTGTTTAAAAAGTTTTCAGTATAGTAGGCAAGTGTTGTGTACATCAATATAGTTGTAATTACGACGGGAGAGAGATACTGAGTGTTTTCCAGTTTCCCAAGGAAGGACTGAGAAGGAGGTGGATGAATGCCATCTCAAGGAAGGACTATCAACCTTCAAAGCACTCAAGAGTAAGTATTTATTTTTCCCTATTAAAATTAAGCATAGTAAGGTGAATATTTTCTAATAATTGAATTAAATATTTTATACTAGAGGAGTTAAACGTGAGGTAATTGCTGCCATATCGATACATGCATTCTCTTCTCATAAACTTTTCGGGGTTAAATTCTTTCTGGGCTTGATCTTATATTGTTACATGTGCACCGAATAAAGTTATTATATCAACTATGTAACATCAGGGATTGTACGAATAGAAAGCAGTGAAACGTTTGAGTTAGGAAATGGTCATCTGTTGGTCTCAATTAATTATTGCAGCTTCCTGAACTTATCCTTCGTGAATTCAAAGATTAATTTTTACATTGATCGTCAAAACGATAGTCACATTGGCCATGTCCTATTGCATTTGTTGCTAACTGTTCTATTTGCAAGAGAAGGATTTTAAAAGTTGTGAATTTTAATAAATTTTAGTCGTTCAAAATCATGGATTAGAATCATTACTATACGCCGAGAAATATTACCAGCATCATAAAAGTATCGTTTTGATTAAGGTAAGGTTATTTATTTGATCGCATTGATAGGTGTTAATGAATATTCCATTTATTAACCGATATTTTCCTGAAAAATAGCTGCGAAAGCAATCCGTGAAGTAAGCTGCTACTCTATAAGGCGGGTGTATAGGTTATTTGTTAGCTTTTTATTTAGTCTTCGCTTCTTTTTTTCTTCATCATATGGATCCTCAAATGTGAATCATCTAACCTTTTCATACACTTCTTTATTTCAATGGCTTGGAATTATTCGCTCTCTCTCTCTCCCTCTATCAGAATCTACTGTTTCAGCTATGTAAACGTCAATTTCTTGTATCTCAAAGTAACAAAAGCTTCGGAAATACTATTCATATTAAATTATCATCAAAATTATATAAAATTTCCTTATTCTTGTCCCGTATTCGTAATCCCGTTCATTAGCAAGTGGTTGGCTTTGCGCTATTTACTGATAAAGTTATATTATGTATTAAAGGGTATTTAATCTGTTCTAACCACATTTCATTATCATCTCGATCCTGCGTATGATGACTGGTGCTCATTCATTACTGAATGCTACTCCTGAAGAATTGTCAATAGTAATTAAATATGTCATCAAAATACATATCGTGATCAATTTGCTACTATTTTTAAAATTTTATATTTGTGGCTTCACATTTTTTTCTTCGCTATCTTGATCCTCAAATGACATCTTGCCATCCACTTTCTTATTTCTATTAGAAATCAAATTCCTCTCATTCACAGATTTTCAGGTTTTAGGATCCCAAAACATTTATCCTCTCACATAACTTAAAATCATCATTTTTCCTTTGTCCAATTAATGTCTCTCGATTTTGGATGTATGCCCCACATCCACATACTCTTGCATCTTTCACATCTGGCTTCATTTCTGTTTTCTCACATCCGATTTCATTTATTGGGTTTTCTTATCTTTGCCTATATTGGGACTTGTGCTCGTAAAATATGCGCAACAAAGCCTATCATCTGAATTTTTTTCATTCCACCCTCCATTTTATCAGCAATTTTCTTCCCTCATCAATTAATGTTTTATTTCATTCATTAGTGTGAGTCCTTCGGTGATTGCTCGCCATAGGGTTGCATTGAGCGGCGAATGGTATCAAAATTCCATTTTCTCAAAACTGTCGTTTCCAATGACTTAATTGATGCATGCTCTTTGTACTCCCTATTTTTAAGAAGCTGCATAAATAGTCAAAAATGAGAAAGAGGGTGCTTTTACTTTTTTGGTAGTCATGATGACTGTCTATTGTGACCCCTAGTAACAAGGATGGATACTTGCCGGTCCAATAAGTTAGTAATTTGTTCAGAATATTTACCTTATTTTATGACAGCATCTTGAATCTTTCAATTTATTTCTCTGATATCCATTGCTCAGCCAGAAAGCTTAGAAATTTGTTATTCTTACAGTGCCCATAAGTGTCAAAAACTAATAAGATAATCTTTTTTCCAGGGTTGCCATTGAGATGAAATCCTTTGGGAGGCACGACAGGAACTTAACTCATTCGATAAAGTGTTAACTCTGGCAGAAAAAAACTGATCACATAAAGTACTGTTCAAAGATTTGTAAGCTTCTTGATGACATTAAAATAAATGCTAAAAACAATAAAAAATTTAATGACTTTTTTCTACCCAACTGCAATTACTTTATAAGAAGAAAGAGGCACTGAGATACAACTTAGGTGCTGTTAAATCTGATCAATGATTGTTTTCACCCTGATAGATATCAGGCAATTTCCCAAACCCTTCTCGAGTGCTTGTGAATGGGCTGAGTTTAGGGGTATTACTCTGAAAGTTTCACAGACAAGCAAGTGACATTTGGTTTCTTGGTGTCCTCTCTGCTGGTGGTGAGAAATGGAGGTAAATGTTTCACACATTTTTAAATGATTTGGGTAGCAAATGGTCTAGTGTTGTCTGGCTCTGTGGGATGTTAAATCTGATTAATGATTGGTTTCACTCTGATAGAGATCAGACATATTCCTAACCCCTTCTAGAGTGCGTCTGAATGTAATGAGTTTAGGGGTTCTTATTCTGAAAATTTCACAAGCCTGTGACAGTTGTGTTCTGTGTATCCTTTACGTAGAACCTGTTCAATAATTCGTCCGACACTGAACGAGGTATTTTTTGACCCATTTTAAAATCATTAGCGCAGGAAGTAGTCTATATATTATCTCTTTTGGTTTCGTTAAACAGACCTCATTGATTTTCTCCGTCGCGATTCTTCCGTACCCTTAACAGATTTTCATCCGTTTTCGAGGTTGGACAAACTTAAAATGATATTTTAATATCCATAAAAAATCTTACGGTTTCTTAGTGCTAGCCTTGATACCGGGATTAATGCTTTATTTTCCCTTTTCTAATGTTTTTCGTGAACGGTATGGTCATGGATATTAACTTCATAAACAATATCTAGAACTTCATTCTTCTCGTAATTTGGCAAGAATTCCGCTATCGTCTTCATTCGTAGGTTTTATTTTGGTGAATGACTGTAGCGCTAATAGTGCAGTTGAAGGACTTAAATCACTTCTTTAGTCTTAAGAGCCGTCAGGTACAGAAATATAGTCTTCCAATGCATTCATAATGATCATTGACAATTATTCCGCGCATTGATAATTATTTTGAGGCGAATATGATATTGGAGGATAACTCAAACAAATCATCCAATAGATAAGTGAAGGCATTGTACCGTGCATTTGCCAAAAGATTCATTCCGTGTTTATTCTTGAAGCGTTTCGCATTGTTTTCCACCGGCGCCTACCCTCCCAGTCCTCTGGTACGGGATCAGGGTTCCGTGGTCGTTCTCAAGCTGTGACGTCACAACTCAGTGCGGAGGCCTTGAGTATCTAGGTGGTCATGCCCAAGGTCACCTCACTTGCGGCAGCGGGAACCAGAACGACGTCACACGGAGTTTTCCCATCATTGATACTTAGCCGTCGCGTTTTCGCGCGCTTGAAAATTTTCACTTTTCATTTAATCGCGAAAAATATGTCTCGTCATTAAAAAATCTACAAGCGTGAAATACGTACTCCAGGAGTAATAATCTTTCCATTTAGGCAATAAAAAATAATAGGAAACCACCCAATTGTTTCCTTATTCCTTTGTTAAAATTGTCGCTCTAAGTAGATATTTCTTTTGGTGGAAGGCTCTATTCGCCTGGGATATCCTGATGGTAATTTCTTTAGTGCTTCGAACCCTCGCTACTTATCCCGCTTCTCAAATAACAAATTTCATCCACCTCTCCCAGTTTTAGTTTACCAATTTACAACCCTATTGAGGAGAACGGGATTTTTTTTATAGAATGAAAGGGAACGATTGGAAAATTGTAGGGGGAAGTTCAATTTGGGGAGGGGTTGACTCGGCAAATGCTTTTTGTAAATCTACCTTAAAAGTTAGAATACCTTTAGTATTAACTGATCCATCCCCTCTGTCTACAGGTTTTTAACATTAAGTGGTCATTGCGAATATTTAGTTTTTATCTGATTGTTTAATTCTTACTTGCCTCGTTTTTGTAATGTTCTTTTACTATCTATTTTTTCCAAATCGATAAAATCTGTTTAGGTTGGAGAGAACTCCATACTGATTTGGGTTTTTTAAAGTTGAGCTGGCGACAGAAAGCGTAATCTCTGGAAGGGATGTGGTGAAACACCTTAGTCTTTTGTCAGTAAGTGGTTAGCATATGCAATTGGACTATTGATATGAATCCATTTGAAACCAACCTTATTATATGAATTTGTGAAAAAGAAAATTGATGTTGTTTCATCTAAAGGGCTCTTGCATTACTTAGACCGCATTGTATACTAATGAGGGAAGTTTAAGGTGGGGAGAGGGTGATTCGGGAAATACTCCATGTAAACCTACCTTAAACGTTAGGATACCTTTGATAATAGTCGTTCATTTCGAATTCGTTGGACTAGCTTTCTGTTTCCGTGAACTTTAGGTGCATCATAAGAAAGATATAAAAAATAGCTCCTCCCACCCGCTTTTCGCACTCTCCTCTCAGCTTGAGTCGAATCTAAGGAGCTAATCAAGTGTTTCTTTAGTGCAGTAATGAGTGCTCGTGCCCCTACTGTGTGCTTATATGTTTCAATGTGAAGAAAATATTCATTTGTGCTGTTATGAGTGCTGATGCTTTTGTGTTATTTGGTATGTTTGCAAGTGAAGTAAGAGTTCAACGGATGAGGATGACTGTGTTTGGATGAGGTCGTGCGATACTTCCAATTACCTTCTAGGATGCACAATTATAAGGTTGGTGCCCATTTAACATTTACGTAATTAAATATGCATCATGGCTTTTACTACAAAGTATCCAATATATCCAGCGGGATAACGACAAAATGCAGATAAGTATCTTTTTATTTAGAAAAGAGGAAAATCTGTCGTTTATTTCCCTAGAAGATAATGGAATTGTTCAACAACATTAATAGATATTTTTGAAACAATCGCCAGGTGAATTGTCCAAATCTCGAAAAGGTGGACAAAACCCCAAAAAAATAAAATTTCTGATTTCGGTTTATTTAATTTCGGATGGCTAAACTAATATCTAAGCCATTTTTAACTTCAAGAATTGGGAATACATCCATAATTAATTCTTTAAGAGGCAAGAATTTCACCTAGTACGAATGTAAAAAGAGATATGTCTCCGATTTTATCGCAGTAATGTCTGTGCGGCTCCAAAAATCATTAACATTTTATATATTCCTCAAAGAAATCCTATTATCTTTAAAAGTATAAGAATGAAGAATTTGGTATATTTTTGGGGAAAAATGCATACAAGTTTACGAACGAAAGTTTATGTACAAGTCGACGAGATTGACAATGCCAGAATTTCCATCCGAGGACGCTCGGAGGATACCGAGTGAAGCATTTTTACAATCTAATCTGGTCTTCTACGGCTCTCACGATTCTATAGCGGATTTTTTTATTCATAAATTGTTTTTAGGTGCGGCAGAGATTTGGCCAATTTTGTTTTCGTCCAAAGTCTGTAATCGCTTTCGTATACCAATTATCTGGAATAAATTGTAGTTTTGATTCGAAGCGTTCGACCTTTCTATCCATCTCGGAAATGGCCTGCTTTTTTTTAGAGGAAAGACGCTCTCCTTGATTTAGAACTGCGCCTAAAGGCGTGGTGAGTTCAAGAGCTTGACAGCGAGTCACCGCTTTAGTTATGAAACGAAGAGATCATTTTTGTAATAATTATTATACTATTAATATCGTTTGGTTGTTATTTGCAACATCATTTGTTACAATCATGAGATTGGTATGACGCAGTTCTCCATTCAACTTCCCATCCATTAATCTTTTCACTGCTTGTTATCGCTTCTTCTCTTTCAGGTCATTCATTATCTGTTCCGTATATTTTATCTGAGGTCTTATTTTTTCGTTCTTGCCACCCACATCTCCCTCGACAATTGTCTCCACGAGTCCACCATGCTTAAAGATATGACCGATTACGTTATTCCGCCTTCTTCTTAAAGTTTTCGCAAGGCTCCTCTGCTCTCATGCTCTTCTTAGGACTCCCTCATTGCTACCTCGTTCGATCCATTTGATACTCATCATTCTTCTGTCGCACCGAGTCTCGAAAACCTACACGCTTGATTTCTCCGCTGCTGTTGTCCATGCCTCACTTCCGTGGAGAACGGTACTCCAAATGTAATCTCTGATGAATAGGGTAGTTTCCTTCATCAAAGAAAACGAAAGGCATTGATTGCGATTCGTTACCCACCATATATTTGTATTCATAATTCATACAAATTATTTGGTATTAGAAATACTGGTTTAGACGAATGGCAATGGTCAATTTTTATCCTCATTTGAAAAAGGCCAGATTGGCGCCCATGCGATGCCACTCCACGTGACGTCACAGGGACCTAGTTTCTGTACGAGTAGATAGGAGTTTTACATCGTCTGAGGTTACCAATGCATGCATGAGGCACAGAGCTTCGGGAAACATGTCTTAATAATCACCTTTTAAAACTGGCTAAGGTCGGAAAGTTTTCTTCGTTTGGTAAGGTATTAATAATCCTTATTTAAGCCAAGCGCTACCAGCTAGCATGGTACTCTGCTACCTGCTAGCATCCTGCGTCGTATCAACGCTGACAGCCTCGCCCCAAGGTCACCTCACAGGGTGGCAGCGGGAACCAGAACGACGTCACACGGGAGTTTTCCCGGCATTCATACTTACCCGTCGCGTTTTTGCGCGCTTGAAAATTTTCACTTTTAATTTGATCGCGAAAAATAGATATCGTCATTTAAAAATATTAAAGCGTGAAATACGTACTCCAGGAGTAATAATCTTTCCATTTAGGCAATAAAAATTACAGGAAACCACCCAATTGTTTCCTTATTCCTTTGTTTAAATTGTCGCTCTAAGTAGATATTTCTTTTGGTGGAATGCTCTATTCGCCTGGGATATCCTGATGGTAATTTCTTTAGTGCTTCGAACCCTCGCTACTTTTCCCGCTTCTCAAATAACACATTTCATTCACCTCTCCCAGTTTTAGTTTACCAATTATTCCGTTAGTCTGGACTTCGTCTGCGCTTTTGTAAATTAGTTTCCTTGGTGCTGTTATGTTCAGCTGATATCTACCCATGATACAAATGGAGCATGTTTTTAATGTATGCGTGGCTTGAGCGTTGACAGCAGCAGAGAAACCAAGAGTGGAAGCATTCGAAATGTGATGCTGCTGAAAAATAATTAAGATAAAATACCTCGACCGAGTAAGTTATGAGGAAGTGCTGAGAAGAGAGGGAGAAATGAGAAGTCTACTTAAAATGTAAAAGAGAAGACGGGACAACTTATTTGGCCTCATAATGAGGCGTGATGGCCTGATAAAAACAATCGTAGAAGGACAGGTGGAAGGGAAGAAGGGCAAGGGACGGCCCCGAATGAGTTACATAGGACAAGTTGTACAGGATATAAAAGAGATATGGAAAGGCTAGCGGACAGGAGAGAGGAATGGAGAGCTGCGTAAATGCAATCCTACGGCCGTTTTAAACGGGAAACGGAATTGCGCAGGTTAGAACTGCATTTGTTTCTAAAATGGCGCGGAATTGCGCGAATGCACGAACGAAATTAGTATAGGGGATATTTTGCTAAACTCACGTCCACGCATTCTCGCGTGTGTTCCAGCAATTCACCGCTTTAATTCGCGTAATTTTGACTTCGCCTGCGTACACACGTCAGATTGTGCAAGTAGCACGTGCCCCGTGTAAAACGGCCTTTAGGATTTTTGATTAATGATGATGATGCCCTCCCCGTTGCCCTATCCATATTAACTCTTAACCCTTAAGTGACGTTCAATTCTTGTTACTCTACCGGTGACATGCGGTCTGGGAGACCGCAATAAAACGAAAATTCATAAAATGTTGCAGAGTCATTTTTATTGCTTATTTTAATGTTTCTTTGACTTCTCAACTATTGTAAAACTTATATTAAATACTATGCATTCCCAATACGAACCAAATTTTTCAGTAAAAATTGTTACTTGAAACAGGATCAAAAAACTGATATAAAAAACACTTGAGTTATCATTTTTATTATGGTACTTTTTTAATTAAGCACTTAATTATCCATGTTACGCAACTAAAATTTCTGCCTTACAAATTATTAATTATTATTATTATTATTCTTGAAGAATCACTAGGAAATGTTTTTAACTACTTTTTGAATTATTTCCACCAGCATTACGTTTAATGGTTTTTCCAATTTTGTGACGTGAGTTCTCATAGACTTCTACTAAAATTCAGTTGCAAATTCTCACACATAAATTATATGAACGTTAAATTTTGAGAGTGCTATAGCCTTATTATACAAAATTAAGACGCTCAAGAGGATTATAAATATTTTGTTATATCAATTTTGAAAATATTCATAATTTTAGAAACGCAGCGGTCTCTCAGACCGCACGTCACCGGTTAAGGATTAACCGGAATATTTTCCAAATCCTTCCCTGTCTCTGATACGACTGCTAGAGATTGAACGAATCTCTCTAAACTCATCCCCGCGCTTTCGACATTTTTGAAAACCGATTAACAAGCGAGCGAAGAAGCGGGGTTTAATCAAGCTTCTATATGAGGCCGAGCGGGGCCTCCTCGATGCCGTCTTTTCATGGCAGTGTAACATCGTGAGTGAGGGAGGACAGGAAATGAGGGTCGAAAACCTCGCGTTAATTTGTTTTTCGTTTTTTATTCTTAAGTTCCAGTTATTTCGGAATCAGCATATTATTATTCTAGAACGCTATGAATAGCCACTGAAGTACATAATGAGGTTAATTAATGTGATCGTCGCGTTGAACTCTAATTTAATCGGAGTGAGCCCAAACCAAAGATGAAAACGCTATCTTTTCCTGTTAATCTTAGTCGCTTCTTCGAGGAGGTTGCAAAAATTTCCGCTAAACGAGGAAGTGGTATGATCGCAATCGGGAATTTTGAATGTATGAACGCTCGTCATTAAATTTGGTTTCGCCTCTCGAGTTCTTGAATCTTAAGCCGGCTAAATGCCGTTAAAAAAGAGACGCGATGGCCGTAATATATTCGGGAATCGGGTGGCCAATGGTAGGTAGTTCTTGGAAGGCATTTCCCATGATGATAATGAAGGCAATTGAGGTCAGCTAGGCGGAACTGAAATTCACCCTTCACAGATTACAGCCGCTGCGGAGGATTTTCGGGCCTGAGAAGCAAAATCGGTATTTCCGTTCGCAACGCTCGTGAATTTTGGGGGAAATTATAAAACCGCCACATGTCAGAATTACTCGGAGTTAAATTTTTTCATGCGTACGTTTAAATATCGTGGGCGCACCCGTAGGTGGATGTAAGGGACGGGAGCACGTGCCCCCCTCTCCCCGCAGCTGCTTAAAAAATTGACAAAATACATTACCTTCGTTTTGTTTTGTGTATCATTCAATCAATCATTCAATTTCACATTAATAACTTTTATATTAAAATATCGGGAATATTTCGCGTTGCAATTGTTGTATATTTTTTATCTCAAATATTAGAACACCGTTTGCCTGTCAGGCCCTTTTGCACCCCCCCCCCCCCCCCGAAAAAATTCTGGGTCCAGCCTTGGGCGTACTTTTTTCATCAGCAACAGGTTGGTACGACTAATTACTACCCCTCAAGCCGCTTCAATAAGTGTTGTGTTTGGGGTGTTAGGACAACAACCGTTAAAATACAGGAAGGAAATTCTCTAAAAGCCGCTATATACGGTGAATGATCATGCGAATGATCATTCAGCATGATCATTCGCCGTGTATAACGGAAAAATTTGCGAATGAACCGTCATGCGCATGATCATTCGGTCAAATTTGTAACATGTTCCATTTTGCTCGCATGATTCCGTGAATGATGGCATGATCATTCAGCATGATCGTTCGCATGATCATTCACCGTGTATAGCGGCCTTAGTGAAGTTCCTCCTTGCAGTTATTCTTGAAGTCCTTTAGAAGTCCGGTAGAAAAACGAATTCCCACTCCTATCCGTTCGGTAAAATATCACTCTTTATTCTTCGTCCCTGTCGGACTTGGAAATATAGAGGGGTTCTAGTATGGTGTTCTCCGTGTCGCACGGAAAGAAGACAAATTCTTAGTTGGTCAAGCAATCTAAGCTCTAGAACGCAGGTTTCAAGTCTCTAGCGTCTCCTAGCCTATTTCGCTATTCATCTTTGTAACTCGTTCTGTACGCCAAATGCGGTTTTGAAGAATAGCGCAGATATAATTTTTATTTCATACATTTGGTAGTTCGCAAATTGCCATAAATGAAACAGCGTCTTATTAATTTAATGTGACAGGTGTTCGCTTGGATTCAGTCATGTAAGATTTAACACTTACCCGGCGAACAGCATGTAAAAGCTCTTCTCGGGATACCGTGCGGGTAAGATTATAATAATATATCATTGCTCTCATATAATCTTACCCGCGCGGTATCCCGAGAAGAGTTTTTAATTCAGTCGTTTCCCGGAAACGGAATTCGAAGAGATTATGTGGGGAGTACGCACGGTCTGTGTTTGTGATCTCGACAGTGCACACGTACCGAATCCCATTTTTTTATATTTAGTCGTTAAAAAATTTATTTCAGCCGAAATTAATATATGAGAGCATACTTCTTGGAAACCATATCATAAAATACTGATAAAAATTGATCACAATCTTCACACGGACACCGGCTAAACGTCACAAACACCGCCTGCACGCACACCGCTTTATTCGCGGGAACCTTTCCAAAGCTTCGAGATGTCTCGCTTGCGGGGTATTATGTAGATGTAGATGAATTTCAGGTGTACTATTTGAACGAGTGGCAACGTTATCATCCGTTTTTCTGATAACTGAAACATACGAAGTGAAACGCATGTACTTCATCATCCCGATGTTGCATTATTAATATCCCAAGTAATAATCGTGGCAATATAGCGAAAGGAAAACTTGGCCAAGAATAACAGAACAAAATAAAGTGCCGATGAGTGGCTAAATACTCCCTCAAAACAAATTTTACTGCATGCGCTCAGCGTATTTCCTAACTCCCTACGGTTGTTTATGCACCTAAGACGTCACGCCCGGCCTCGCCAACGCTCGGGTGTTTTCGCGCAGTGGTCGGCTCAGAGAAAATTTTCTCGATTTTAAAGTCAATTTTTTTATTTATTTTGATGATGAATGGAGGAACTTAAGGTATTTTTGCGCGCTAATGTATCCATTCTACTTTTTCAAAATAGTTTTCAGAGCAATCGACGACACATGCAAGTTTCCCATTATCGATTCAAATTTATATAGAGCTCTTCGAACAAATAGAGATACCCACGCAAACTCCTCTAGCAACAGCTTTATTTATTGTTGGCATTAGCAAAAAAATCCTAGTTATCAACATTTAACTATTATTTATTGTGTCAGCTGTTCTTCATCAAAGCCCAACTTACACGCGTATTTCTTTCAAGAGAAAGATAACACGTCGCTCATCAACATTCACTTTTATCGATAACTCACTGAGTATGCAATCCGAAGGTTGGTTTGGATAGGTGAGGGTAGAGCTCATCCCCGAATTAATCACGGAATTGTGATACTACGCACTCAGGTCATGGGGCCACTTAATTTCCCCGGGTCATGTCTGACTTTGAGAATTTTTGTTTGAGGTTGCACGAGAACTTCACCCGAGTTATGAACCCTGGGCCCTTCAGTTAGCAGCCCAACGCACGATCAACCTTTACCGATAAGTATGTATCAATGAAAATCGATTTCGGCTAATTACATCCGCACATATTAAAAATTTGAAATTTGATTAACAAATTATGAATTATGATTACCAGAATGTAATTATGCGAAAAGAGCTGAAGGCGTCATAATTTATGTCAATAACATGTACTCATGGTCATCTGACGAAAGTGATGATTTTAAAAACGTGTGACGTGTTCAAAGTAACAGTACAACTTACCTCCTATTAATCAATATCGATCATTGGAGCGTAAGGATACCACTTCTTACCTTGGTGATTTTTTTGAAGGAATTGGAAAATGCCCTTAATGACTCGAGGGATATGATGTTTAATTTTAATATGACATATTAACTTGTGCATGTTAGAAGATGGTGATATTGGCTACAAGTACGATGCTATTAAGGCAAGCCAAGGGTTTGAACTGCACTTAAATACTACTACAATTTCAGACAATAGCAGGAAATGTATTGATCACATTTCTTTAGTGTAAGTTGGGACAATTTTACTATGAGGGAAAATCGAGTGATTTATGTTTGAATGGCCATCACATGATTTTGTTTCGTTCGATAATATCTTGCTGACGTAAGATTAAACATTGTGACGATATAACTAATAATTCTAACAGATAGTGATATAAAAGTCTTGAACTCATGGTCGGCTTTCTAGCAAGGATTCATCGATGAGCGAAGTGAATTTTGATACCCTGTATCGCGATTCCATAAAGTTATCCGGAAAGCGTATAAGGTTTCGTAGCCGTGCGTCACTTTCGGTGAGGTTGCTGGTTGAAATAATTTCTTTAAGCGTGAGTGCGCAGCGGCGCTTCTACATCGGAAATAAACATCCCTGGCTGTAACGGATAGGAAGCATAAAGAGGAGAAGGACTCGAATTTAGTAAAGAAAAAAATCATCAATAGGGTAGTTTCCTTCATCAAAGAAAACGAAATGCATTGATTGCGATTCCTTACCCACCATTAGTGTATTCAAAATATACAAATTATTTGGTTTTAGAAATCCCACTTTAAACGAATGGCAAGGGTCAATTTTATCCTCATTTGAAAAAGGCCAGATTGGCGCCCATGCGATGCCACTCCACGTGACGACACAGGGACCTAGTTTCCATACGAGTAGATACGAGTTTTACATCGTCTGAGATTACTAATGCATGCATGAGGCACAGAGCTCAGGGAAACATCTCTTAATAATCACCTATTAAAACTGCCTAAGGTCGGAAAGTTTCCTTCGTTTGATAGGGTGTTAATAATCCTTATTTAAGCCAAGCGCTACCTGCTAGCAGGGTACTCTGCTACCTGCTAGCAGCCTGCGTCGTATCAGCGCTCAAGCCTCGCCCCAAGGTAACCTGACAGGTGGACAGCTGGAACGAGAAATACGTCTCACGGACTTTTCCCATCATTCCTACTTAGCCGTCGCGTTTTCGCGCGATTGAAAATTTTCACTTTTCATTTAATCGCGAAAAATAGATAGCGTCATTCGAAAATCTAAAAGCGTGACATGCGCACTCCTTGAGTAATAGTCTTTCGATTTAGGCAATAAAAAAATAATAGGAAAACACCTTATTTTCCAAAATCGAGTCTTTAAGTTCTGTCAGGTGCATTACGACCGTTGAGTAAGTAATTTTTGATTGAGGAAATGGAAGTCATTCGACTAATAACGAGCGGGCCTGTGCCTCTAGATTTTATTGTCGCCTCGTAAATATATTTTCTATTTCTTTGTTCGTTTCCGTCTCGTTTCGCATCGCTTTCCCATTTTATTGCCCCGCTATGAGTTCAGCCATTCATTCATTATGGTGGGTACGCTCTAAAAATCGACGCTTATTTTGCGTTGGGATCACGGCCACCGCTTGTGCGTTTTATGGCTCATAGATAATGCCGGAGACGTTGCCATACACACAGAAATAAAACCATATAATTAATAAAACTCATTTAATTTTTGCAGTGTCTTATGGCAGTTAGCTGGTGTTTATATAATTTTTTTGTATGGTAAGCTCCCGTGAGGGAGCGCATACCTTCTTCTCGACCAGCATTTTTCGGAGACGGATTATTCGCGTTGAACTTAAGCTATCATCTCGAAATTTCTAGGGCAAGCAGAACAGACCCCGCTCAACATTAGCCTGTATATCAAAGAATAATAGGGTGGTTTCCTATTATTTTTTATTGCCTAAATCGAAAGATTATTACTCCTGGAGTACGTATTTCACGCTTTTGGATTTTTAAATGACGATATCTATTTTTCGCGATTAAATGAAAAGGGAAAATTTTCAAGCGCGCGGAAACGCAACGGCTAAGTATGAATGCTGGGAAAACTCCGTGTGACGTCGTTCTGGTTCCCGCTGCCGCAAGTGAAGTGACCTTGGGGCGAAGCTATGAGCGCTGATACGACGCAGGATACTAGCCGGTAGCAGAGTACCCTGCTAGCAGGTAGCGCATGGCTTAAAAAGGATTATTAATACCCTATCAAACGAAGGAAACTTTCCGAACTTAGGTAATTTTAATGGGTGATTATTAAGAGATGTTTCCGTGAGCCCTTTGCCTCATGCATGCATTGGTAATCTCAGACGATGTAAAACTCCTATCTACTCGTATAGAAACTAGGTCCGTGTGACGTCACGTGGAGGTGCATCGCATGGGCGCCAATCTGGCCCTTTTCAAATGAGGATAAAAATTGACCATTGCCATTCGTCTAAACCGGTAATTCTAAAACCAAATAATTTGTATATTATGAATAAACTAATGGTGGGTAAGGAATTGCAATCAATGCCTTTCGTTTTCTTTGATGAAGGAAACTACCCTATTGCTATTCCAGAGACGGAAAAATGGACGTACCGAGTGATGGGATAGTTTTTCGAAACGTTTCGATAGCGAAAAGAGGGATGGGATAGTTTTTCCTGGATCAATCGCGGAAAACGATCTCGTGAAACGATCATTTTCCGCCGTCATTGGAGCGATCGCTGGAGCTATCACTGGGAAGGGGCAGGAAAAAATTGATCTTGTGATTCAGGCTAAAATATGATTGATGGGCATAACCTAGTTGATAAACCCATTCGTTTTTTGCGTGCTGCTAACCTAATTAGGCGATATCTTATCCAAAGCTTCTCTGATAACAAGTCGGGCGGCTCTCTTGTACAGGTATGTAGTCATTAGGTTGTATTTGCAGTTTGTTAAGGCCGTTTTACACGGGGCACGGAATTGCGCAGGTTAGAGCTGCATTAATTTCTAAAACGGCGCGGAATAGCGCGAATGCATGAACGAAATTGGAACAGGGGCTATTTTGCCGTCTCGCATCCACGCATGTGTTCTAGCAATTCACCGCTTTACACGACGCAATTTTGATTGCGCCTTCGCACGTGCGTCAGATTGCGCAATTCCGTGTACCGTGTAAAACGGCCTTTATGTATTTTCTCCTAAGTGACCTAATTAAAAATATATAAATATTATTTTCCACACATACTCTTTTTTTTGTGACTCTCGTTCTCTTTTTCTTGAAGCTGAATGAATGGCTGGCCTCGCGAGGGCTGCTGACCCGACCGTGAAATTAATTGCTTCCAACATGACGTCCCACCTTCTCTCTGTCTCTAACTGCTTTCTTTTTTTTCTCTACCCGAAATGATTCTTGCCTTTATCGCCATTACGTATGCCTTCCATTCCTCCCACAAAAACGAGTTTTTCCATTTTCATTCAAATTTACATTCACTCTTTTAATATATATTCTTCCGTTTTTGACCTCTTCTGACCCCGAAATTTAGATACATAATGTGTTTTATCAAAATGATTATTTAAATAAATGGCTTATATATTCATGCACACAAAGTATTGTAATAAAAGATATGGCATGCAAGGTTTTACAAAATATATTGTAATCTAATTCATCAAAAATTAATGTAAGTATAAAAAATTTACGTCTAACGTTGTAGCATAGCAACTAGCAAGCAATAAAAGCAAATACATAAAAGGTATGTCACATCAATTTTCAATTAATTTGATTTTTAATTTTAATCTTTTTGTTTAAATTTTTAATTAGATTTTTTCTCTGAAAATTGTATTTTTAATTCTTGACCACTTTTTTATATGTTATATATCTCATCTATTCATACAGTAAGCCTTGAAAAGAGAAAAAAATTATGAATTTTTTTAATAAATGACCTAAGCCTCAACAGTTCATATTAAGGTATTTACGGCTTCCGTAACTTTAGCAGAAAATAAAAAACTAAGGAAAATATCGATGTTTTAGGTAATTTTAAAGAAAACATCGTTTTCCACATGGAAGTTTTCTGAAAAAAAAAGGATTTATGTTCAACAGTAAAAACTACGAATAGGTACCAAAAATCACGTCTTCATTCACTGCTAGACTTTTTTTTACTTCTGGTTGATTTGGTAGCTTAACTTAACTTCTGGCCTCGGTAGCTTAACTGGCTTAAGCATGCGACCGGAAATCGGGGGATCCGGGTTCGAATCCTAGTCAAGGCAAATGATTTTTTCTCTGTGCATATTTCATACATAGTTTGACTAAGTTCATAGAGAAGTCGATGGTGATAGTTTTTTAAACAATAAAAATATCTGATCTTTCAATTTATAGATCCTCTGCCTACTTCTTCCGATATATTCGCGATTCCAGCCAAGGGAGACACCACCTGGCGGAGAAAGCTCTAAACAGAGGAACGATGGCCATGACGCGGTAGTGCTATAAGAAATAGTGTGCTGATAAATATCGAAGACCCTTATATATGCTGAGATGAGTAGATGTCGTCAATAACTCATACCGAGCGAGGCACCCAATTGTCCGTTTACCAGTTCTCGGCCTCGTGCACACATCTCGCGTGGTGGTGTTTGCTATTCACTCTTTTCAACAATGCCGTTCCTCAGTGAAAAATATTCCTAAAAGAATTTACGAACTAGAACTTTTATAACGTCACCAACTCATGATTAGTGGGAAGAAACTTTGTCATTTTTCGTTTGAAAATTATGGATTAATGGGGAATATCAATTTTTTCGTAGCGACTTCTATTTCCTTTTCTGTGCCAAACTCTTGTCACTAATTCTGAGATTGTAATTTCGAGCATTCGAAAAATGGAGCATACCTCTCTAAGGGAGGGAGGCTTGGATGTTGACAGCTGCATAGAAGTCAATAGTGGAGGCATTCGAAGTGTGGTACTGCCGAAGAAAGATGCAGATAAAATAGATCACCCTAGCAAGTGATGAGGAAGGGCTAAGGAGAGTGGGAGAAAAGAGAAGTCCTCTAAAAACCTTGAGCAGAAGACGGAACAACTTATTTGAATAGAATAGAATATTTTATTATGTTCTAGGTAAAACCTTTGAGAGCAAAAAATGGAAAATACAGGAAATTTTCTACATCTCCATAAAAGGCATGCTGACAAAAATAAGGCACTATGGATATTATTGCTAGGCTAACAAGTAGTAGATATTTATACAAAAAATGTAAAATATTCAATACTAATAACACAAAAATATAAGTTTTAACTTAGACAGTAATGAACACACACATACATGTACACAAATATGTAGAGAGTTTTGATAACATCACAACATGATAACTCTAATGAGTTGAGGAGACTGAATTAAGCCCCAGACTTCAAATAGGAGTACAGCCTTCTTTTAAACGACTGAAGTGATTGTGACGTCTTTATATTTGGTCAGATTATGAGACTTGCCTGATGAAAACATTAACAGAAGTACAGGTGGAAGGGAAGAACGGTAAGGGACGGCCCCGATCGAGTTACATAGGACAGGTAATAAAGGATGTAATAGGGAAGAAATATGTCGATATGAAAAGGCTAACGGGTAGGAAAGCGGAAGAGCTTGGTCAAACCACACTTAGGATTGTTGACATATGATAATGGTGATTGTTTTTTTTATAGTTCATATTTGTTAAAGCTGCAGATGATAAGTGTTATTTTTTATTATTTTTTAATCATAATTATACATTGCTGCAAGTAGGCTATTGCCTGGTGGCAGCATTAGATGCACATGAATAAGAAATGTGTGCATACCAAGTATCTATCTATCTAATACAAAGTTTAGAAACAAAATAGACACCCATGGTAAAAATAATACAATAATTCTAATCTCATTCAACTAAGAATTTAACATTGTCCCGTTAAACCAATTTCAAACAATCCATTAAATACATTAATTCGAATATAATGCAACTAAAAAATGAACATTGACCCAATTTCGCACTCTCCCTTTTAAACCATTATGTAATTAATCAATAAGTGATGCACACTTCTTCCTAAAAATTTTCGCATTTGCTGGGAAGATCTTAAAAATAACTTCAGGTAGGTTATTCTACTCCTTTATTCCTCAATATAAAGGCCAAATACTCTTTATTGAATAGTTGACTTGGCTTCATCAAAACATTCTTATTAGGGAGGGAAGAAAAGGAAGGGACGGCCCCGAATGTGTTTTTCCTGAATGACACGATCATGTTTTCTCTGCCCTCAAGCGATAAGTTTTCAGGGTCCAAGAGATAGATATAAGTCAACATCGGCTTTACAGTTGCTGTTAGCGGTCGGTAGCTGTGATGGATCACGATCAGTTACGGCGGTACCAGTTATGATATCAGCGACGGAAAAAGGGACGTTCCGAGTGATGGAAAAAGGGATGGGATTACCATACCAGGAGCCATTGCGGAAAATGATTGCGCGTGGCGCGTGTCATTTTTCCGCCATCCTTCGCGCGATGGCCGGAGCAGGAATCGAGAGCATCGGATCGGAGGGAATGATCGTGTGATTCATGTTTTACGTAGAACATGCTAAAAGGATGTGGAAGGGGAATAAAACACGTCTCTATTATTAGGGTAGCAGGTATGAGAATGGAATTTAGAGCTTAGTCAAACTAATCCTTCGATTATATTGACGATTGTGATGTCAAGGATGATATTCGTATCGTCAATAATCCATTTCAGGGTGCAGCAAGCGACGTCTTCCAATGTCTCTCCTCAAACTCTATCCATCTTTTAGTCGCTCTCATCCCGTGCGTCACAGACCAACCCCTCCCCTCCATTGTTGCACCACATTGTCATTCGCGGACATCATCTCCTAGTCACAGCCCCCGCCCTTTTGTGTCGAAAGAAAAAAAAATGCGATCGCCAACCGCAAGGACGATCTTTCAATCCCTACTTCATCCTTCCTCACATTCATAGTTGTATATACAGGGTATCCCATTTATCTTGACCACCCGAAATAACTTTTTGTCAAGATGCAAATTCAAAAATGTGTCAAGCAAATGTTCATTAGCCGTCAGGGGGACATTAATCAGCACGATTGCCTTCCTTGTAGCTATGTTATTTACAAAGATATGAACAGCGGTATGTCTTTTTTAAATGGCACCTTATATTTTTTATTCGGCATTTAATTTCCTCTCCTGTTCATATCTTTGTAAATAACAAAGCTAAAAGGAAGGCAATCATGCTGATTAATTTCCCCCTGACGGCTAATGGACATTTGCTTGACACATTTTTGAATTTAAATCTGGACAAAAAGTTATTACGGGTGGTCAAGATAAATGGGACACCCTGTATAACGTCAATGCATCAAAAAGTTATATGATATTTGACTTCATTTCTATCATTTACATAAGTGCAATGAGCATCAGCGGTAATAGAATGAAATTAGGCACCCCAGAAGAGCAATCTTTTGGATGGGGCTGCCCTCCGACAGGCAAACAAAAATATTTTAGCTTCAAGGCATGTTTACGCAACACAAATTACTAGGGTTACATTTCGATACCAAACTTCTCTGAACCGAGCACTTAATGCAAGCCATCATAACTGCTATTGACACGAGAATTTCTGGGTGCATTCTGTTGTACATATATATGGCGTATATATGTACAACATACGGAAGGAAATGTATGGCATAAACAAGTGTAAAGGGACCAGTGTAACCTTTCCAGTGTAAGTGAAGAAGAATATGGAAAATAGGCTGCTACGCAGTAAGCGAGTGCGATGCAAATTAAATCTACGAAGAACTGATCCTAACCGGCAAATGGCATCGGGAAGAGACCGTATAGACTACTAAAAATCGATTAAATATTTTTTAAATAAAGTTTTATATCTTTTTTTGAGCTTGAAATTATTTTTTATCATTCTATAGAAACCTTTTGAATATCTTTTTCATTTTGACATATTTTTCCATTTTTATCCTCAGGTGGCAACTTGTCCTATCGCAGAATATGTTGCTGCTGTTAATCATTGCGTCAGGCGATATTCTCGTGTCAATAGCAGTTGTGATGGCTTGATTTAAGTGCTCGATTCAGAGTAGTTTGGTATCGAGGTGTAACCCAGCAATTTGTGTTGAATATGCATCGATGTTTTTGAGGAATTAAACGTTGGATTATTGGAGACAGTTTTTCTCTTTCCTTCGAATGCAGCGAGATTGCTTTTAGCAGCGTTGATTATCACCTTGGAGGACGTAAGTAGAAGTCGACGCGTCCACTTTTTTATACTTTCACTGAGGTTTGATCTAGATTTGCAATTAAGTTGCAAAGGAAAAGTTTTCTTACTGTAGAACAGAATGAAAACGTTGATGTAAACAATTGATGATCGCAATGCGACAGTAGGAAGGAATAAGCATGATTTGTAGACGGACGCCAGGTCCTAATGGGAGCAAGACTGTGTCTAGGAGCGACAAATGATGAGAACAGTGGTAACAGATAGGATGCTTGTGATGGTGAATCAGTAGGCACTTGAGTTCTTGAATGCTAGTCTGACTCACTGGATAATGGGAATTCTAGTCTCGCTATTATCCTCGGCCTTGCATCGCCCGATACTTCCATTCTAAAGGACGATCGCTTTACGATCGTCGATCGTTTCTTCATTGTCTCGTACGCATTCAGTTGGCGCCTCATATGGCGCCACACACGTCCGTGGCGCCATCCGCCCTAGCTGCGTCCATTTGCTCGGTCGC
The DNA here is from genome assembly GCF_921293095.1 of Ischnura elegans. Taxonomy (NCBI): domain Eukaryota; kingdom Metazoa; phylum Arthropoda; class Insecta; order Odonata; family Coenagrionidae; genus Ischnura; species Ischnura elegans. The sequence goes on along the minus strand of NC_060248.1, from coordinate 14,193,404 downwards.
TCGCGAAATAATCACATGACGATCACCTGCCTCATCAGTTAAGGGCAGAGCGAGATCAGTTGTATGAAGCGTAATTGTGGCTCTCACCGCGAAATTTCCCGCCGTTATTGATTTTTGTCGGTTACCATCGAAACCAAGTCACCGTCGAGGAAAATGACGAAGGGTGTGTTCGAAACGTAAGAATGATGATTTGTAGCGAGCGGGTGGCTAGCTCTCTCTTCAGGAAATAGTGTAACATTCGCCATTCCTACGCAAGTCACATGACGCATCACCCACGTTACTAACCCGTCGCGTTTTCGAGCGCTTGAAAATTTTCACTTTTCATTTTATCGCGAAAAATAGATATCGTCATTTATAAATCTAAAAGCGTGAAATACGTACGTATGCTCATTTTATTAAGTCGGCCGTGACCGCTGGTTGTATATGTTGTGGATATTTCAGCATAAAGGCGACATATTAAGTGATGTATTTTGTATTTACGATAACCACGAATCTCTCGTGGGGAACAAGTGTAATAAATATTTGAGGCAGAGTTATGAAAAAGTTAGGATTCTTCAAGCGTGTTGTGGGATGACGTTTTGGTTTAAAAAGTAAAATATGGGTGCAATTTCGTTTGACCATTGCCTTTTTATTCGCTGACAGCTGGTGTCCTAGCACCCCCTGCCACGTGCCTATTGAGGCGGCTAGCTGGATAGTGTGTACTGTGTAAATATCTCTTTTTCTGGAGTTAGTTCGTCAATTCTCTTTAGGTCGTTATCCTACGTCATCAAGTGAACTCGGATTGAAGATTACTAGATCATTGGCTCTTTCGAAAGCGCCCTAAAATATTTCACATTATTTTAATCTCACTTTCAAACATTGTGACGTCAGTGGTTCGGGTTGACGCTTGGAACCAACTGCCTCCATGACGAAGAGGGGGGTGTATGTGCTTGCGTGAATGATCGAAGCATCCGTTGACCCCTGGTTCAATGAGTCAAAAATTGTTCCCAACAAATGGATCGGAGCCGCTTATGCCTTCAGATGAAATTTAAGGTCCTATTGTCGTACAATATTCGAAAGAAGCTGAGAAATGCAGAAACGAATGCACTCGATTACTTTTAGACCAGAAAATATTATCACAATCATCGAGTATTTTGAAGGTTACGCTTTTCAAAAACCGTGCTTCATCGCCCTGTGGGAAAGCAAACTATAACTATGTATACTTTCTTGTACTCCATGCTTTTTCGCATATTCTATAAAATGTTTACATGAGCGTAATAGCATACTTGAAGGTAGACACCGCAAATTATTTCGATCTTTTAGTGCGCGTCAAATGAAAAATAGTACAACAATGCTGTTATCATGAATTCCATGGAAACTAATTCCCCTGCACTGGGAATCGAACCACGGACCTTCGGAATTTTTTGGGAAACATTTTTGAGCCATTTTAACTGGGGTTCACAGAACCTTCGATCACACAAGTGGGGTCGTAACCATAGCAATGGAAGAATATGGATAGCCTTGGGACCTGCGCAGTGACATGGATAGCTAAAGGTCTATGGTTCGACTCTCAGTCTAGGGGAATCTTTTTTCTACTTGCAATCCATGTAAACTTCACCGTCTTTTACGAGGTAGGCTCGAAATATTGCGCAACAATGGAGGAATTCAAATTTGGTCCGAAAAATACGTGGCGCCAATCCATTTGCGCAAAACCTAAAAATTTCCAATAAAAGATCAATAATTTCTTCTACAAATAATTGTGGTCAACATTTGTGGAATTTTAACCCACTGATTGTCATCACTGAAACAGAAATTTATTCTTTCAAGTGCTAAGTAATTACAGAATTTAGGGTTGAATTGTAGATGAAAACATTAGATTAATGAACTTATTCATACACATCCTTTGATGCTTTCATGGATCCCTTCCATTAAGCCGTGTTTCAGCAAATTTTTTGGCCATTAGTACTTCATTTCTTCCGTGATTTTTAAATAAATTTTGTTTTCGAAATGTATATTTTGTTTGGTGTTATTATATTGGTGTGCATTCGAAGGAGGAATGGTGTTGGTGGGGTCCTTGAAGAGGCAAGTGACCTCAGTCGCAGATTCGACCGCAGTATTTCTTTATGGCTGTGGAGAGTGCTGCAAATTGAATCAGTCCCGAGGCTGTCCTCGAATGAACACTATGGGCGGAATCTCTCTCCCCCATCCTTCCACCCCCCCCCCATCACGGACCCCAGTCGAGGCCGAATGAAGGAGGGAGCCGACGAGAGATGAGAAGCCCTCCGACCTCTCCTCAATCGACCACCCGGAAATTGCTCATCCCCGCCCCTCAAATGCCAGCCTCTCGCATTTATTTCATTCGCAATCTCCAATCGACGAGTGCGTCGAAGATTTATGGCCACGATAACACGTCTTGCTGAAAGAGAGAATCAAAGTATATTCATGAAGTTACATCCACATAATTAAAGATCCTGGGTAGTGTATTGGTAATCACAGATGGGCCCGGAAATCCAAAGGTCCGTGGTTGTATTTCCGGTTCACTTGGAGTTCTTTCTCCTAATAATTTATTTAAATTTCTCCTCTGATCACATAGCTGGCTCAAAATATTTCAAATCAACGAGAGAATTTATATATTAATACTCTACATGAGAGAATTAGAAACGCCTATCCATGTGGGGATCTTTACAATTTTCACTGAAATTCAAACAATTACGTCTGCAAATACTTTTGGTCGGCATTTGTTTCAATTTCAGACCACTGATCCTGCAAGTCTCTATCTCTAGGGCATTTGGCTGGGGATGACTTATCACCAAAATTCAGGACACAATAGGTATGACACACATGAACTTCGCGATTATTTGAAGAAATTTTGAAGCAATGGTTTTGAACGAAAGAAATCCACCCGAAACAATTTAAATATATAATCGAAATGTTAGGTAATTCAAATCGTCCTCATAATTGCAATGCTCACGAATTTCACTTCATAATCAAGAATGATCATAATCAAGAACATATCATACGCATCAGAACGGCATCAAAGACCGTTGATTTAGTAAAATTTTTATAAGTTCAGGTGAAAATAATAAAAAGGGCTAAATAAATTTCCTAAACATGTCACCATACTGCTAGCATAATCTGGGGCCGTATTCTGTATCTCCTAAGCGATCGGTGAGGCACCGACTCGTCGGGTGGGACGTCACACCGACTCGTCGCGACGAGTCGGTGTGACGACGCGTCGTGCGATTCTGTATGCCACCGATCGGTGCGGCACCGACAAGAAAATTGGAGATGGTCGGTGGCCGACACCAAATAGGTGTCGGAACGGCCACGGACTAGTTGGTTTCATGAATTCCCGGTGCGTATTGCACGTTTTATTTTGTTTTCACCTCATCAACGAGTAAATAATGAGGTTTTCCGCAATTTTATCTCTTTCTCCCCCTTCGAATAGGCCACTATAATTCCCTGTGTCATCATCTATTGAATTACCTTTACATAAATATAAGATATAGGTTAATAAACATGAGGTTTGCCACAATATTTTGACTTTCTCTCATTTATGTCATCACTTTCACTCGCTTGGAATAGGTTTCATTTCACTCTATCATAATTTATTTACTTCCTTGACATAAAAAAAGATATTGGTATTTGATAAAATATTAGTTTTGCTGCAATGTTATCACTTTATATCACTCTGAATAGTCAACTATTATTTCACTCAATCATAATTTGGCATTTCTCTCGACATAGAAATAAGGTCTTTTTATTTAAATATGAAGTTTGCCGAAATGGTATCAGTTTCTTTCATTTGTAATAGGCAACTATATTTAATTTTATCGTCAGCCATTGATTCCCTTGACGATAAAAGAAGATATTTGTTAATAAGTATGAGTTTGCTATTGAGGGATGAAATTGTGAACAATTCTTAAAATCTATTAATTTTTATATTATTAGTATAGCTTGTCAGCAATGTCATTCTATTTCCCATTCCGACGCGGGGGATGAAGATTTACCACGTGGTGCCTCTGCTCTGGATTTCTCCGCTGCTTCCGTTGTCCATACCTCATTAACGTAGAGAAGCACACTCTAAAGCGTAAGAAGTTCTGATAAATTGTTTCCTTACTTCTACGCTAAAATTTCCTATGCTACAAAGATCTTTCTTCTTGTGGAATTCTCTCTTCCACGTTCAGAATGTCCGACTGCGAAGCTGGTGCCGGAAAATACTCGGGTAGTGCGTGGGCGCGAGTTGGCCATGAAAATCGCTTTCGTTAGATTCGCGCTTCTTTTTTTATTTTTTTTGTGTTTCGGAGGTTTTCCTTTGGGATTATTCTCGTCCTTGAGTTTGCTCAAATATTTTTGCGGCGACGCCGAAGATGTAATCGTGGAGAGAGAGAGAGAGAGCAGTAGTCTTGGCAAGTCCTCTACAAATAGTAACTTCATGCTCAGTCGCTCCTTGTATGTAAAATATGTGCTTAATATATATATATATATATATATGTTTGACGCATCACTATAGCTCAATAGGGTGGTTTCTTATTATTTTTATTGCCTAAATCGAAAGATCATTACTCCTGGAGTACGTAATTCACGCTCTTAGATTTTCGAATGACGATATCTAATTTTCGCGATTGAACGAAAAGTGAAAAATTTCAAGCGCGCGAAAACGCGATGGCTAAGTAGGAATGCTGGGAAAAGTCCGTGTGACGTATTTCTGGTTCCAGCTGTCGCCGTGTGAGGTGACCTTGAGGCGAGGCTTTGAGCGCTGATACGACGCAGGCTGCTAGCAAGTAGCTGAGTACCCTGCTAGCAGGTAGCGCTTAGCTTAAATAAGGATTAATGCCTTATCAAACGAAGGAAACTTTCCGACCTTGGGCAGTTTTAATGGTAGATTATTAAGACATGTTTCCCTGAGGTCTGTGCCTCATGCATACATTGGTAATCTCAGACGACGTAAAACTCCTACATAGGTTCTGGGGGCCTCAACCCGCTTCTTTTTCGGGTTTCATACTTTATTAATTATTATTAAGGCTAGGAGCCGCAAGAGACTCGGTAGGCTGCGCGCTAGCCTTAGATTTCTTGTGAAGTTGAGAATAGATGTCTTTAAGAGCGATACGGAGATCATCATATCAGAACCCCACTATAATTCCAGGTCCGATAGAAATGATAAATTAAGAGAGATATTTTGCCGAACGGATAGGTATGGGAATTCGTTTTCCTCCCGAACAATTAAGGACGTTAATAAATGCTGGGCGGAACTTCGTTTGAGCATTTCCTTTTTAATGTTTAATGGCTGGTGCCCTAAAATCCCCGTCACACACTATTGAGGCAGTTTGCGGAGAAGTTTACAGATGTTAATAAATGCGTTATTAATTGACGGTGTGCTTTTCACGCAGAATGGGGGTTTGCTTTTCAGGCAGACATTAATGAAAAAATCACATTCTACTACGGTATAACCACAAAACCATCCATCTGCCACAACTATCTGCTGTTTAAATTAAAGGTGAGGGCGAAAGATCCTATCGGCCTGAACACGCCAGGGGTTTATCGGATTCCTTGTGAATGCGGTAAAATATCTGTAGGGGAGACAGGCCGAACGATTGACACGAGGCTGAAAGAACACCGAAGATTTTTCAGATTAGCGCCACCAGAGAAGTCGGCCGTAGTGGAATAGAGCATTAATGAAGACCATGCCATTACTAAGATGGGGAGATGCAAAAATCCTTTGCCACGCTTTGATGAAGGAAACTACCCTATTATTTTTAGGGGTGGGGAATTCGTCCGTTACAGCCATTTTGACCGCATTGCTGCCAGGGTGCTTGGAGTACTGGTCCGCCCCTGGTCTTGATATTTTCCGGATATATAAGGGAGATCATGGCCAATATTTTCCTTTAACCCACAGTTGAAAATTTTACCACCGTATTTTCGGGAATGCATTTTTTTTAATTCTTTAGAAACGGGCAAAGTCTGGCAAAGGTCGACACTATTATACGCTTTTAAAATTCAAGTGTAACGTCATACTCATTTTTTTCTTTCAATTCAGTTTGTTTCCGAAATACAATAACATCTACATCTGCATAATACCCTGCGAGCCACCTCTAAGGTGTTTGTTGGAGGTGATCAATCACCAGCATACAGCATGCAATTGGACTCCCACATGCACACCACACAGACCAAAAGAAACGTCACGCATACTAACAAATTGTGCTACTATTTTCTGTTAGACATAAAAATAAAATTAAGAACATGCATTAAGTTTTACATTGGTTAGTTGGCTACACTACAAGTCATGCAATCTTTTCATGAGTTCTAACGCTGCCGTTAAAATCTCTTATTGATCGTGGAAAAAATGACATGCTGTACCTGTCTGTTCTACAATCTATCTCTCTTATTTTATTTATATGATCTGATCTTCCGTAGTATGTTGGCGTCCGTAAGATATGGTTAACGTCGTTAGAAAAGACACTGCTCTTGAACTTATCTAAAAGGTTTAGTCTATTTTTCAATAAAAGATCCCCTCTAAACTCTTTCTGCCTCCTCCTTCAGATTCTCATAAACCGTCGCCAATGTTGGACCGGCGTGAGAAGCCCCGCCGGAATTCGCTCTCCCTCCCTCCGTCGCGCGTGGGCTGCGAGTTGGCCATGAAATTCGCTCTCGCTCGATTCGTTTGTTTTCCTCGCTTCGTGTGCTCGCCAACCCATTCCACTTTGAGCGAAACTGCGACGGCGAGTGATTGGACGGCGATGATCAGAGAGAGAGAGATAAGGACAAAAAGAGAAAGCCACCCCTCTCACTACTGGCAGAGGTGGCGGTAGTAGTGTGGCCGTCACCAGAATAGATTACACGTCCCCACCCTCCTCCTCCTAGGATCGTCTCTACAGAGTCGCGGTAAACAAGATTCCGCAGGAGACGAATCAGAGCAAAAACGAAAGTCTACAAACGAGGGATGCTGAGATTGTGACTTAATTGATCACAATCAGGGGAGCAGCAAGGAGTTAAGGCTAGGGGGGGTTTTAGGCGCAACTAATACTTACGGGTGTGGGGGTATTGCATACCTATTAGGGTAATCAGGAGTTACGGGGGCCCTCCTCCAGAAAAATTTTAAGACTAATGGTTCAAAATGGCGAGTTTTACGGCTTTCTGAGGGATGTGGGATAAGTCCTATCTTTATTCTATAAGTAATACTGATCCAGATAAGTAAAATGGATTAAACTTTAAAATTACTCTGAGCTCCGGGGGGGAGCTTTATCCCCCAAAACCCCCCATCGCTGCGCCATTGATCACAATATCATATTTCGACCGATTAATGGGGTCGTGCACCATTTTGACAAAATACTTCTCGTTTACAGTTGTACAATGGTATACGTAACCAGTGGCGCAGTGAGAGGGGTTTTGGGGGATAGAACCCCCCCTCAGAGCTCAGAGAAATGTTTAAGCTTAATCCGTTTTACTTAATTGAATCGATATTACTAATAGAATAGTATAAGGATTAATAAAATATCCCTCAGAAAGCCGTAAAACTCACCATTTTGAACAATTTATTTTGAAATTCCGCAATTCATTAATTTCGCTCATACCACTTATCCAGGTGGGTATTCCATACCCTCATACACCCCAGTATTAGTTGCACCTAAACTCCCCTAGCCTTTATTCCTAGCTGCGCCCCTGGACGTAATAACGGTGAAAAAATGATGGACATTGACTACACATCAGAGGAATTAAATGTCTTTCTCTCCTTGTACTATTAAGGATAGAAACAGTGTCTCGATTAATAATGGCGTCACTCAGTTGGACGACTCATCGCATGCTTTTATTTTTCATTTGGTCTAACTGTAGGAATTAATGACCGTTGGCAAGTTTTGCCTATGCATGAATGTGAACGTACGTTTTGGAGGTGCCTCGCAGGGTTTTATGTATATTTATCATTTTCGAAGGGGATCGTGTAAACCTATTCGTCTGAGCGCTTGGCTACTGATCCAAGGGTCTAGGGTTCGAATCCCGGGAAAACACGCGCCCACTCACTGACTCACTCAACAGATTCACAAAATAGAAGCTTGGGTACTTAAAAACAATTATAATAAATCCTGTCTCGCATCGGGAAAATGCTTATCATAAATCTTTTCCTATCTCTGGTTGTAATCTATGAAATTCCCTGTCAATAGCTATAGAAATTACTCTTCTATGTCTATTATCAAGGAAAAATATTTGAGTATTACCTCAGTGAGCTCTTACGTCAATAAATTAAATTTATTTTTATCGTACGTGATTACAAATTATCTGGTAAATATTTGTCTAATTTTTTTCCCTTCTTATCAATATTACCTTCTCATTTCTTTTCAAAAGCAAAGGCATTGATTTAAATAACATTACATTTTTTATTAACTTGTTTTATAGTGGTCTACGTAATGCAGATATTTTAAACACATTTAATTTAATAGTTTGGGTATGCCCATTGCAGGCCGTCAGTAGTAACTTGGTTCAGTGACATATTGTGTAGTTAATATAGGTTAAGATCGAGTCTAATGTGACAAACATTTTAAAGTATATTAACAGAATGTTAAGTAAATACTGAAAACTTTTGAAATAATGCTTTTCGAGGTGTTAAATGATGGTGTTGAAAACAAGATTTTCGATAAAAGTTTGCTTCTTTGCTTGCAGAGTTGTATAAATCGTGTCGGCCTCCTCGGTTAATTTCACCGCTTGGTGATCAGTCGGCGGACGCAAATTTTGAGCAATGTTTTTTTAACACAAGGTCATCTGGGTAGTGGCGGTAAACAAGATTCCGGAGATGAGAGTGGAATCAGAGCGGTAAAGGAGACTGAATGTAAGGGGGAGGGGGGGAAATGGGTGCGGTGACGGTGCTGCCACTCTCACGGGGGCGGAGGGGGGCGGAAGTGAGGATGACGTTCTCCCGGAGTGGGAATTGGTCAGAGACAGCCCCACGAAGCTCCTTGCGCTTTCATTGCTTTAAGCTGGACGTCAGATGAAAGTCGGGAACAGTGGGCAGAAGGCTACTGTGATAGTTGATTAGAATCGCGGCTTATAGCGGATATTTGTAGTTGGCAGAGAGATTTAGTAGTATTTTGGTGATAAAGGGGTAGAAGATCTTGCTCTATCCCTGGGTTCTCCACGGGCTACGGCGTTGCCAAGTCAAAGGACAAAGTTTCCGATGTCGAGGCTAAAAGTTTGTTCAAGTAACTCGTAGTAATGGACGCTTGACGCATGGTAACACGTTTTCTTTCGTTGACGATATTTTAAGGCATCCATTTTTAAAATTTCATTTGTTGAGGCATGATTGTACCGTAATTATCTATTTGATGTGAGGGTCATTGACCTATTAACCTATTAAAGGGAGTGTAACGCATTTGAATCCGCGTGCGATACGGTCATGTCCCACGTTGTTGTATTTTATATCAGTCAAACCACATACCTAAATTATTACCCATCTGACATTTTACATAGAGTTTATCTGCTAGTAGCCTCACCTGGACGCCTATGTCGCCGTTGGCTTCTGCAAAGGTATCACGGCGAATTGCGGAGTCAGCCATCATTTAGTTTCTAATATCCATATGAGTTATAGGAGACGGAATATTCAAAATAATGCAGAATAAGAAAATTCCCCTTATCATCAGTTGCAGAGGACTTAGTTGTCCTTTTATTCGGATATAATATACTTAAGTGACTAATTACTATACTATAGTCTCCACAGTCCACTTCGGCATTACGCTGTGCAATCTTTTGCATGACAAATAAAATCGCCAATTTCTGCTACAATATTGATTTCCTAATTTGGCGGTGGTGTGTGTCTGAATATACCATCACGATATCCTCTTTCAAAGAGGTAATTTTACTGCCGCAGGGGTTAAGGTCGGGCCTGTGAATGTCGTGGCGTTCTAATATGATGTTCTCCGTATCGCTTCCAAAGATATCTAGTCTTAATTGCTCAAATTTCAGTCCACTTTATATAATAACAAATAATTAAATATATATTAATATAACCTTTAAAATGTCAGCATCATCGTTTGATAATTGAATGAGTGATCACCATAGCCTCTCAACAATCCTAAGGTTGGTTTGGTTAAGATGTCCTCTCAGTTCTCCATTCTATCAGCCAATCTTTTTACACTTTGGTATAAAAGTTTCATAGAAACCTAAATACAAACAGAAGGTAATACAAAGAGATATAAACACAAACACATGACATTTACTCAGCGGTGTTTCGGAAATGAAATGAGAAAAGGCATTTAAGACAGTGAGTTTGCTTTCTTTAAATTTAAGGTATAATGAAGACCTCTAAGAACATTTATTTATTATCGTTAAGTATCCAAGTTCGGCCGCTATATCGGTTAATATAAACTCATCGCTAACTTGGTTGAATTGTCGGTTTCTTGTATCCTGTAATTCGTATTAATTAGAGTGTAATCTCGCTTTTGGAAAAGTTAGTATGATTTTAATCAAAATGAAATATAAGAGGGGATCGGGTTGGTGTGTTGGCTAGAGTGTTGGCTTCCCACCCGGCGGGCTCGGCTTCAAATCCCGGCAGTGGTAGAGAATTTTCAGAGACTGCCCGATCCCTGCTTGAGTGTTGTGTGGAGGACATTTCAAGCGTAACACTCCGTCCGTCGGATGGGACGTTAAGCCGTGGTCCCCTTGGCGCCTTTCGTTAAGAGCAGGCTAGTGCCGACGCCGGATTTCTCTCCACCCTTCCTTCCATACCCTACCCTCATGGCGCAAATGACCTCAGCTGTCCGTCGCCTGTTACAAATACCATACCATACCGAAATACAAGAACCATGTAAAGAAGAGAGTGACTGATGTAGCAATGCGATTAAGCTGCTCTTTTTATCGTAGCAACCTATTAGAATTCTAGCTGCCCTGGCCCGAGTTAAGAGTAATGCACGTTGCCTTCGTGATTATTAGCAGTGAAATACGCAAATGGGAGCCTAAATAAAATACGACCTGCGCAGAGGATCCAAAAAACTTGAGAATGAAAACATTTCAGAAAAATAAAGTGGTTTGAATGACCTTCGCTCCCTAAAACGATGTAAGATACAGTCAGCTGTTCTTGTGGTATTGCATTCCATTGGGTAGTTTATTAAATCAAAGATAGGTGCAAATTTGGCGTAGATTACTGTTATTAATTATATCCATCACTATCCGATTGTTGGACTCAGTTTGTTGTCTAGAATTTTTTTTTAATTTTGTGCATAATCCTAATGAATATAAAAGTTGTTGTAAGTTGGATTTTGGCGCGGCATTGTAGACAATAATGAGTCGGGGAGTTCGTCCACTGCATTGGATCGGTAAATATAAGAATTCATATATGACTACAAAGATTAGGTCCAAATTTGACGGAGTGAGCGTTTATTAATAAATGAAGACATAATCCAGTGGGTGGATTCAGTTTGTTGTCTAGAGACATTTTTGTTTTTACAGAATGCTAATGATTATTTATTTCCTCACGTGAGAATCAAAGTTGGATGTTTGCAGGGCATTAAAGAGCTTGGCGTAGGTATTTCCGCCGCTCAAGAGATTAAATTTAGGAACTTGCATTTTTTTCGCTTACCCCTTTTCTTTCTATTCTTTCTGTTTGCACTCGAGCATTAGTCCCTGGGACGTTAATTATACCGCCGCGACCTACTCCCTTTTCCCTGAAATCGGGCCTGACACAGAAAAATCACGTTTGACCCCGAAAATCTATTTTATACTCAGAAATATTTTTTTAGATATATTAGCATGGAGCGACAGAAATATCAGGGCAAATATAAAATCAGGAAGCAAAAGCGTGAAGAGGTGAAATAGTTGAGGTAATCTGCCGTGGGAAGTCACATAGTCTTTATAAATTAGAGCTTAAGACCATATACGGTATCGGGGCTGGATTTTGATCGTTATTTTGGGGGCGTTTCAATGTTTTCTATTGGTATAATGGTGGTATGCAATGCCTCTTGGCGAAAATGCGCTATTGGGTATGATTTGCGTTGAGAATTGGCTTATAGATATTCATTGATTACTTTAAAAAACGTCTATGTATCTGATGAGATAAAATATTTCATTGGAGAGCCACTGTTTAGAATACCTGGTTTTCAATTTTAAAAATGCCGGAATTGGGGGTTCACGCATCCTTAGTCCTTACCCCCCTACAGTTTTACGTGGCTTTGAATTGATTACCTTTTTAATGCCGAAGGAATCACTTCCTAGGATCATTTTTTTCTCCCTATTCCAAAACCATACTCCTGCATGCGTGTGCGAACGATTCATGCCCTGCAAGAGAGTTACTGCGACGTTCACCCGGTCTAATTCTGACCTCCCTCAAATTCCTCAAGCCCGCACCAATGCATTACTCAACTCCTTCAACTCTTTTCAAATTACCGCGTCTAGAATATGGAATTTCCTACTGATAATAATCACAATCTCTTCTATCCTCTCAAGAAATACTATGCTGCTATTTGAAGACTCCCATTTAAGTTTCTTTACGATCTTTCTTTTTTGGCGCTGCCAAAACATTCTATTCTGATTGGTGTTCGTTACAAATTCTTGAAACCTTAAAACTTATATTTTATGTGTCAAAAGTATTATTAAATATTTTGTTGTGTAATTGTCACAACATTATTCTTGAGTGTGTTCGTTATGACGCCTTTAAAACGTCGGCATAAATATTTTTTCTACCACTGTCATTGAAAATTTAGTTTTTGCCGACCTAGGTAGCGGCGGGGTTAATCCCTCGCCTGATAAACCGAAGGTCGCGAGTTCGAGTCCCTCCTGGGTAGTGTGTCCCTTGTCCCAGGGCATGGTTGTCGTTGTTACAAGTTATTTTTCCTCCCATGTAAAAGGCCTTGTTGATGAGCTGTTGAGCTGCTTTCAGGCGATAAAGATAAATTTAAAAAAATAAAATAAAAAACGATATGTAATCGTTTTGAATTGTTAATATAACAGAAAGCGATATTTAATTTCTTTTCTTTGCTCTAAAAGTTACCCTAAAGTATTAACAAAAGCCACACCGAATGATTGGTGTAGATATATAGGGATTAGAAAAGTGAGAAGTCTGTGTAAGAAGGTATTGCAAATGTTTATTTCCTAATATTACGTGTTAAAAAAATTATGAAAACGAAACGAAAAAGGAGTAATAAAAAATGAAAAGAATACACAAAAAATGAAAAATAATTAATCAATAAAAAAATAAATAATGGCAATAAAAAATCATATCAACAAAAAATATACCTATCCATAAAAAATATATATATATTATTCCAAGAAATGAATAATGAAAAAGAGAGAAAATACATATATATTATTAATATTATTATAAAAAATGTGAATTTAACACATATTTCAATGTAACCCAAGCCTATTAATATATGTACCCCAATATATTTTTCAATGCATTAAATCCAAAAAAAATTAATTGCTAATTTACTCATTTACTAGCTATAAGTTTCTGCTCGCAAAAACAGAACACTACCCCCACAACATAAACAATCGCGCACAAAACTAATCTAATGTCAACTGGTTGGTTAGGGTGAACTGGTTCACTGGGACAGAGGGAACGCGCATGCGGCGCATCAATTAATGCGTGGTGAGATGTCTGATCTTGAAGTACAGCGTACTCTTTGTTACGGATGCGTGGACGCTGAGGATAGAGGACGAGAGGAGATCAACCAAAAGTGTTCGAAATGTGGGTGTGGAGGAGATGAAGTGGATATGGAGGTGGAGGAGGAACGATGAAGTGCTGGAAATGGTGGGTGAGGAGAGGCAGCTTTCAGGTGAGACACGAAAGAGAAAAAAAGGTTTGAATCGAGAGTAATGTGTGGGGAGGGCATTTTAAAATGCGTGTCGTAGGAGAGAACGATCAGAGATAGAATATAGAGATAGAAAGTGAGATAGAATGAAAATCCTTAAACCTGAATCACATGATCATTTTTACCGTCTCCTCCGAACAATGTGTCCTGCGATCGTTTCAATGATGACGGAAAAAATGAGCGTTTTTTGCAATCATTTCCCGCGATGGCTCCAGGGATGGAATTCCCATTTCCGTCACTCGTTACGCCCTTTTTTACGTCGCTGAAACCGTCGCTGTCACCGTCTTTCAGCCAATCAGAACGCGCGACCGCAAACAGCGATTGCGGAAGGACAGATCGATGGGAAGTACGGCAAAGTACGGAATGAGTTACGTAGGATAGGGTTGTAAAGGAGGTTAAAGGCAAAAACTACGCCACTACTAGTGGATAGGTGAGCGTAATGGAGACGTGCGTCAATCCAATCTTTGGATTATTGACTTGTGATGATCATGATGCAAAAGAGCGAATAAATTAAAGTAAAAAAATGTGAAAAAAGAAATAGAAAAAAGAAATGACGAAGTGAAAGCATAAATAGTAGGGAAATTTAAAGGCATGTATAAATAATCCTTGTACTGTTGACCTCCGGGAGTATTTTTTCGTGATGCATATTTGTCGTCTATATGTAATCGTCCTAAAATTCGAATGTTTTCCCCAGACTCGTGTACATCTTAGTATTCGTGTCATTCGCGTGCTGCGGCGTGACATTTGGCGCACCCACGCGTGTTTTGCGAGGCCTGGCTGTTAGGTTCTATTTGCGTCCTCCCCCAAACGTAAACCCCCTCCTCCTCCCCCCGCTTCCTCTCAGTAACTAAGAGAAGAAGCTGTCTCGCTGTCTACGTCATCGCACGCGCGAGGAGCATGCCGGGAATCGGATCCCGTGCGAAAGGGGGCGTGGCGACACGACTCGAATGGCGTCCGCGCCCTCTCCATCCTGCTCGAATCAGCATTTTGTTGTTTACTTATTAGTCCGCTTTCGAGTCAACTTCTTCTTCCTCCCCAACATACCTAGTCTTTGGATGCGTCGGCGACATCTTATTCCTCTCCTGGGATCGGATGGTGGCTAGAGTGCCGGCTTCACACCCTGAGGATTTTGCTTTGAATCCCGGCGAGGACGAGATTTCCGGATCTCTGCTCGAGTCTTTTGTGGAGAGCACTTCAAATACAGTGGATACGAAACCCTAGGGCGGGCTCGCGAGGTTACTCTCCTGGGCCGAAGTCTGAAACCGAAGCTTATCACCTCTGCACCACAGAAGGGGGAGGACTGGAAGGAGAAAGGAAGGAGGCGCCGCCGCGATAGGAGCCCGACGACGCCTCATGGGAGTGGATGGGGAAGGAAGGAAAGGGACGAGTAATCCCGCGCCGTCACAAAGGCGGGCGGGTCCTACCATCAGCGAAACCAGGCATCAGCCATTGCTATTCTAACAGCTTTGGAGGATTATTCTGTGAGGAAGAATAATCCAACGATCAAATCGCTAGATAGCACTTCAAGTACAGTACTGCGTCCGTCGGATGCCGAGTTTCTCTCCTCACATCTTTGCTATCCTTCCATCGTGTCGCGTATGACCTTATCTTTAGGTCGCCTTCACAACAATTCCTTCTCTCCGGACGAACGAAGTTAAAACCTTCTGTACTCTTCCAATACTTTTATGCCCGCCTTTGAATCTTTTCTGCCTCACTTCGCAATATCAACTTTATTTTCTTATCTTAAAAATATTAACTATCTTTTCTGTTATTTCGAGTCAAATAGATGTGTTAGGTGAATACGTATGTTTGGAGCGCGGCTTTATGTGGAAGTGGAACAAGGGACACTGGGAAAGGTGAAAGAGGAAAAGTTGGCGGTTTTTGAGGCTCGGAGCTGGAGGATTGGTTCCTAAGACCAGTTGGGTGGCACTGAGGAAGAATTGAACAAATGAGAAAGTGTTCAGGGCATCTGGAGAAAAGAGCTGCAACAAACTGGCCCCGTGGCTGCAAACTGAAGAAGACGATCTGTTATTCCACGGTGGTAACAATCAGGACCATTTTCCGTATTCATTTAGTTGGATGCCAAACATATTTTATGTAATAAGTTGGGCATTGCAATATTTCCACTTAGTTTTATTTTTGACACTACGAGTTTCGTTGCTACAAACAACGTTATCATTGTAGCAACGAAATAAATAGTGTCAAAAATATTGCAATGTCCATCTTTATTTAAATATCAATAACTTCCACCACATCGTGCCTAACATCATACATGTTATTTTATATTAGTTCCTGAAAATTTATTTGATCACGTGAGATAATTTTTTTCTGAAAAATTCCCCGCTGTTATTTACAAATTCTTTAAAATTAACCTGTTTTCGATTCTTGATAACCATTAGTTTTTAAACCGCGACTGTGACTCTCAGTAATTAAAATCCGCGGGTGGTGCTGAATATCTGTAGAATATACTAAGTATCATATTATGCAACACCTAAAAAATGCTCTATTTTAAGGCAAACAATAGAATATAATAGAATATTTTTATTATGCTCTAGGAAAAACCTATGAGAGCAAAAAATGGAAAATGCAGGAAATGTTCTACATCTTAATAAAAGGCATTTTGACAAAAATAAGGCATTATGGAGATTATTGCTAGACTAACAAGTAGTAGATATTTATACAAAAAATGTAAAATATTCAATACTAATAACACCAAAATATAAGTTTTAACTTAGATAGTAATGAAAACACCCATTCATATACACATTTATGTAGAAAGTTTTGATAACATCACAACTTTACGATGATAACTCTAATGAGTTGAGGAGACTGAATTAAGCCCCAGACTTCAAATAGGAGTACAGCCTTCTTTTAAACGACTGAAGTGATATGGTCAGTGTTTGTGAGCAGTTGGTCGCCTTGGTGTCCTCCATCTACCCATGGTTTTTCCGTCTCCCCTTGGCTGTTTTTTTCTCACTGTCTCCCCTCTTCATTTCTGTGTCCCATCCTACAACTTGTCTGATCCTCCCCCATCTCTTCCTCAAATGTATAAATGTCATGTTCTCATGTGGTGCTGTGATTTCTTGTACCAGATGATGGCTCTGTGAGCCGAAACGCGTCGCAAGGATAAAAATAATAGTAAAAAATTCAATAACATTTTATTTTATTACAGTAGTAAGGACATTACGAAGAAATTTGCATTAGAAGAGGAGGCGTTCATGAACAGGAAGGAGCTTCTGAGAGGATCGTTATGTGAGAGTTTAAATAAAAGGTTAGTGAAGAGCCTGATCTGGAGTGTAGCTCTCTACGGTGTGGAAACGTGGACATTGAGGAAAGAAGACGAGAGAAGATTGGAGGCATTCGAGATGTGGGTATGGAGAAGAATGGAGAGGGTGAAATGGACGGAGAGGAAAAGGAATGACGAAGTGCTGGATATGGTTGGCGAGGAGAGGCAGCTTTAAGATGAGATACGGAGGAGACAGAAGGTATGGATGGAGGGAATACTTAGCGGGGAGGGGATGTTGAAAATGGTGTTAGAGGGTGGAATGTTAGGGAAACGAGGGAGGGGAAGGAAAAGAATAGGATTTTTAGACAGATTGAAAGGGAGTAGGCCTTACAGTGAATTGAAAAAGGTAGCGCTGGAAGGAAAGGTAGGCTCCTAGATCACTTCTTTAGTACTCCATGGAAACCTACCTTAATCGGTAGAATACTGTAATAATAATACGTGGAATTTCCAGTATAGCACACCTGAATCGGCTGAGCTTAAACTTTAACTTTATAAATTTAGGATATAATTGGTAACAAACATTCGTCATCAAATTAACTTCGTTTGGCCCAAAACTTCATTGTAAACCTAATCGGGTCCCAACATATTTCATCCATATAATAATGGCAATAGGCACTCTGTTAAAACCCTTGTTGGTTTGTGGTGAGTCTGGATTTTTACGAAGTTGATTTTCATGTTACGCGAAACCCATGAAAGAACATTAAATAGGTACATATTAGGCAGTGGCGTAACTAGGAATATGCTTTGGGGGGGACGAGGGAGCTTTTGGGGGGGTTGTGGGGGCTTTGGGGGGGATGAGGGGGGTTAGTGGGGGCTACCCCCCCCCCCCCCCGGTAAACGGGGATTTCAGGAAAAATTTTGAAAATAACATGACTGAAAACGCATTTTACATCATTTTGGCACTTAAAATTTGACTTTTAGCAGATGTAGTTATTATATATCAAATCCAGACAAGATTTTCATATAATTTTTGATTCCTCAGAGGCTTTGGGAGGGGGGATACATCCCCTCATCCCCATCATAGTTACGCCACTGATATTAGGCATGAAGACCTTCTACCTCTTCCACATTTCTTCCCTGGGCTAGTTTATTTCCTTTAATGTATAACCCTCAGTCCACATCCAAACTACCTACCTTTCCACGGAGTTAATTTTTTAAGCAATCCCTTTGAACACGTTCTTTCTTTGCGTTATTTCTCCTTTCCATTTCAATCCAAGTTTAAATAATATCGCGGTAATGGAGTGGAAAAGACTGTTAAGAAGATACCGGAGCGAAGTGTGAACACGGGATTAACGAATACATCTATCAGTTTCATTGCTTCACAAGAATATTATAGCGTCTGAATATACGGTTTTTAATTTTTTTTAAACTAAGCGTCTCTTAAGACGGTGTCTTATTCATTAATCGGCATTAAATTTTTAAGTCGGCTAAATATTCGATGGGCAGTAACTGCAAAAACTTTCTGCGGTGAGTCGTTGCGACCGCTCAGAGGCAAGAATTCGAAATGGCGAAGGAGGTTTGGTCGTCAGTGACGTCAAGCCAATGGGAGCACGAGCCGCGACCTTAAGTCTAAGAACCTTGGGTCGACCCTAGTTCCCGTCCTCTCTGTAACATTGTCTATAGCCACTTTCGCTATCGTCTCTTCCTCCAAATTCTTCCTTTCCGCTTTTCTTCGATGAACTCACTTGTTAATATCTATCACGCCGCACTCTCTTTCATATCGTCTCAATCCTTTCTCTCTCCAGTAACGTGTTTTCAGCATTCCTCCGAAGAATTTTCATTTCCGCGATTCCGATTGACCTTCTGGTTTTGGAAGTATCTTGTCTTGCCTCTCCCACATATTTTAGAGCTGGTCTCACCGCGACCTTGCATATTCTTCCTTCAGAATCTCTCCGGATGTGTTTGGGGAATAAAACTTCGCTCTGTACATTTCGCACTGACAATTAATAACGCTAACCAGGGTTTCTATACCGCTATATCGTGATCAAGATCCGTGTAGTAAATTCAGATTAAGCAGTATCGAAACTATGGTTAAGTTTAATAAATGTTAATTGTGGAACGAACAAAGTGAATTGTATTTCAATAATTCGTGGCTCCACAAGGTTAAACCGGAAACCTTGTACAATTCGTGTCAAGTTTTCCCGGGGTTTCCATCCGTTTTCATCGCTGAATATCACCAACGTTGCGACGGACGACTAGTCCAATGACATCAGGGTGAATCAATACTGACAAACTGACTTTTTGAATGAACAAAAAACGTTGAGATTTAATTATAAACAGTCAGGTTACTCCTGACAGGCTGGAAAGGCCAAGGTAATTCGAATAAAATAGAGTTGTTTCACATTTTTATTTTATTTCAAAATGGGATTCCACGCATTGCTTCATTCCACGGGTATTCCGTTGAAACATTAATGATATCAAACGATTTAAGGCGGTGGAAATCACCAGAAGACTATAGAAATTTTTCGCCGGGAAAGAATTACATCATATATTTAAATATTGTGTTTGTTTCGGCATTTTGTGGCATCTAGGCAGCTAGATATTCTGTTGAATTTTGTCACTTTTTCTGTGCGAAATCCTTTCATAAAAAATTTAAAGTCCTAATTTGAGTATTTACCCTGGGCATCGGTAATGATAGTTTTCTTTTTACAATAGGGTAGTTTCCTTTATCAAAGAAAACGAAATCCATTGATTGCTATTCGTTACCCACCATTAGGGTTACCATAATATACAAATTATTTGGCTTTAGAAATCTCACTTCAAACGAATGGCAATGGTCAATTTTAACCTCATTTGAAAAAGGCCATATTGGTGCCCATGCGATTCCACTCCACGTTACGTCACAGGGACCTAGTTTTTACACGAGAGGATAGGAGTTTTACATCGTCTGAGATTACCAATTCATGCATGTCTCACAGAGCTCAGGGAAACATCTCTTAATAATCACCTATTAAAACTGCCTAAGGTCTGAAAGTTTTCTTCCTTTGATAAGGTAGTAATAATTCATATTTAAGCCAAGCGATACCTGCTAGCAGCCTGCGTCCTATCAGCGCTCAAGCCTCGCCTCAAGGTCACCTCAAAGGACGGCAGCGGGAACCAGAAATACGTCACACGAACTTTTCCCATCATTCCTACTTAGCCGTCGCGTTTTCGCGCGCTTGAAAATTTTCACTTTTCGTTTAATCGCGAAAAATAGATATCGTCATTCGAAAATCTGAAAGCGTAAAATGCGTACTCCAGGAATAATAATCTTTCTATTTAGGCAATAAAAAATAACAGGGAACCACCCTATTTAGAATATTTCCGCCTTTCTTCCCTCGTCTTCGTGCTCCGCGAAATCCACCCTCCCCTTCACTCTTTCCTTCTTGTGCGTCGCAAAGAGAGAGAGCGCGGGTGGATCGAAAGCAAATAGCGGCCTTAGTTACTTAAGCGTTTGCCCCTTCCCCACTTCGCTCCACTTTCCCGTGGAATTTTATAGGGGGGGATGATTTCCGAGGGTGAGTCAGGGGGGGGGGAGGATGGGAGAGGAAGAGGCGAAACGCGGGCGAAGGTCGCGGGTGCGGAAATGTTTATATTTAATCCGGAATTTGGGCACACACTCTCACACAGGGGCGGCAGCGGGCGACTATTTTGCCACGACGCCCTCTCTTCGTTGCTCCAATAAGAGGGAGTGGAGAAAAAAAAGAGAGGCGACAAGCGGAGGAATGCAGACCGTCTGCCCACCACCCCCACCCCTCCACTGAAACTGAGAGTTGATTGCCGGCGACAGGTGTGGCTCAAAGTGTCTCTCTCTGTCACTGCCTCTTTCTCCCTTTCTCCTGAGATTAAACCCTGAATCACAGGATCAATCTTTTCCGTCCCTCCCCAGCGGTCGCTCCGATGATGGCGGAAAAATGACCGTTTCACACGATCATTTTCCGCGATAGCTCCAGGGATGGATATTCCATCCCTTTTTCCGTCGCTCAGCACGGCCCTTTTTTTCGTTACTGAAACCGTCGCTGGCACCGTCATTCAGCCATTGAATGAGGGCCCAAAGGGGGCCCTTTTAATGATACAACACGCCGGGGGCAGGGACCCAATAACTCACTAGGGTAGTTTCCTTCATCAAAGAAAACGAAATGCATAGATTGCGATTCCTCAACCACCATTAGTGTGTTCATAATATCAAGTGATTTGGTTTTACAAATCCCAGTTTATACGAATGGCAAGGGTCAATTTTAACCTCATTTGAAAAAGGCCAGATTGGCGCCCATGCGATTCCACTCCACGTGACGACACAAGGACCTAGTTTCTATACGAGTAGTTAGAAGGTTTACATCGTCTGGAATTACTAATGCATGCATGAGGCACAGAGCTCAGGGAAACATCTCTTAATAATTACACGTTAATAATACCTAAGTTCGGAAAGTTTCCTTCGTGTGATAGGGGAATAATAATCCTTATTTAAGCCAAGCGCTACCTGCTAGCAGCCTGCGTCGTATCAGCGCTGAAGCCTCGCCCCAAGGTCACCTCACATGGCGACAGCTGGAACCAGGAATACGTCACACGGACTTTTCCCATCATTCATACTTAGCCGTCGCGTTTTCGCGCGCTTGAAAATTTTCAATTTTCGTTTAATCGCGAAAAATAGATATCGTCATTCGAAAATCTAACAGCGTGAAATACGCACTCCAGGAGTTATAATCTTTTGATTTAGGCAATAAAAAATAATAGGAAACCACCCTATTGATACCCCCGGACATTCGGGGAAAGGATGGAATGGGGACGACACAGGAAGGAGGCGCCGCACAGTGGTCCCAAATCGAAAAAAGCTGGCCAAAATTAATAACGCCGTTATATTACCAAATTAGCAACAAAAATAGGTGGCTATGAGTGATTTTGATCACCTGAATCTGATTTTGACATTATTTTAAAGTTATCTCTTCATTTAAATATTTTTTAGCTGTTATTATCGAAACAATTTTTAGAAAATATCGACATAGAAGTCATTGCGATTTGCGATAACTATTTATTCATGGAGCACTCAGCTCAAAAAAATTTAAGGTTAAAGATATAATTATTGCCGTTAAAAGCTTTGATTGAACTTTCGACTTCGTAATAACCTACGGTGTTTGAGCACCCCATGAGTTATTACGGTTAAGGTTTTAGAACACCAGCTGTTCGTCTGCGTCAAAATACAAACACAAATGATAAGGTGCCCTTAGTTTGAGATTTGACCGTCTGAGCTTGGCGTAGCAATTATTGAAGCCCCTTATTGTTCGAGGAAAAAACGAATAGCCTTTCATATCCGTTTGGAGAAATATTCTCTCTTATTAACGTGGAAATGAAATGCAGTTCTAAGTTCATGTTCCCCGTGTGACTTTAATTGTATGTTTTTAATTTCTCTGGACATCTAAGCCTAGCTTATACCAAATCTTTTGTAGTTACCGGTCTAATAGGGTAGTTTCCTATTTTTTTATTGCCTAAATCGAAATATTATTACTCCTGAAGTGCGCATTTCACGCTCTTAGATTTTCGAATGACGAAATCTATTTTTCGCGATTAAACGAAAAGTGAAAATTTTCAAGCGCGCGAAAACGTGACGGTCAAGTAGGAATGATGGGAAAAGTCCGTGTGACATATTTCTGGTTCCAGCTGTCGGCGTGTGAGGTGACCTTGGTGCGAGGATTAGGCGCTGATACGACGCAGGCTGCTAGCAGGTAGCTGAGTGCGCTGCTAGCGGGCAGCGCTTGGCTTAAATAAGGATTATTATTCCCTATCAAACGAAGGAAACTGTCCGACCATACGCAGTTTTAATAGATGATCATTAAGAGATGGTTTCCTGAGCTCTGTGCCTCATGCATGCATTAGTAATCTCATACAATGTAAAACTCCTATCTACTCCTATAGAAACTAGGTCCCTGTGACGTCACGTGGAGTGGCATCGCATGGGCGCCAATCTGGTATTTTTCAAATGAGGTTAAAATTGACCATTGCCATTCGTCTAAACTGGTATTTGTAAAACCAAATAATTTGTATATTATGAATACACTAATGGTGGGTAAGGAATCGCAGTCAATGCATTTCATTTTCTTTGATGAAGGAAACTGCCCTGTTCGTGTATAAGGTCTGGAACACTGTTTACTTCCTTATTGCAGTTTTTTTAGAGTCGACCCACATTTATTTTCCGTATGGGTATATCTTTTCTTTTCACTTTCACTACTGCATATCGCAAGAAGATAGCAAGGAGCCGCCACCCCCTTACGACCTTAATCCGCCTCTGCGGTGGTGAGAGTCTGAAAAATCCACTGTCGGAAACGTATGGTCGTTGGCACATATTTTTAGATTTTTATCATGCATTGGAGAGCTTCGTGGTAAGAATGAGCATAGGTTGTGATTGAGGATTCTGGGAGGGAAATAGAAATCCTTGGATACTAAATATTAAAGGATTTAACCACACCCTGCACTTCGATGTACTACCTTGCTGAAGCCGGCCGCGGTGCGGCGCCACCAGTCCATGTGAGGCTACTTAAAAACGAATTCTATGTAAACTTAAGCCTGAATCACACGATCATTTTTTTTCGTCGCGAAAGTGATCGCTATTGCGATCACTAGAGTGATCACTCGCAAAATGATCGTCGCCGGCAATTGTTTTTCGCGATCGCGATGAGGATTCCCGTCGCTATCTTTTATCACTCGTTCGGTCGTTTTTTCCATCGCTAAAGCCGTCCCTAAAACTCCATATCAGCCAATCGGAACGCATTTCCGTTTGGAGCGATTGCAGCGCAACGTTTGACAATCGTGGGAATGACAAAGATAAACAAACACGCTATATATTTTCGTTATGCGGGTCCTATGACAACGAGCTGTGATATCGGAAGTGATGCGAAAGCTGATGGCGGGAGGGACTGTGTGATTCAGAGAAATGATCACTAGAGCGATCACTTTTCGCGACGGGATAAGTGATCGCAATAGTGATCACTTTCGCGACGAAAAAAAATGATCGTGTGATTCAGGCTTTACGGAGTTTCAGAATATTTTGAATTCAGTCATAAGATAATTTCAGCACCATAGTCCGGGGAGTATCCAGGAACATAACATGACTTTTAGCCATTTATCACCAAAATATAACTAATATAAATATAAAATATTACTGATTTCCTCCGTCAACCACTTATTTCCGCCATAAACCGCCATACAGTAGGTATAATAATCGCAGCAGCCTCGGATTGCTCCCTACTGCCATCTGACGTCCAAAAGTTAAACTAAAAACAATAAAAGATCAAGGATATTTGTGGGACTGGAGGAATCTTTCGATCGGGACCGACCGCCATTTTGTAGTCACACCCTTCACCCCCTTAATCACGTTGTGAGTGAAATCACTTTTTCAGCAGCAATAACCGTGCTATTGAAGTACCTGAGGGGAACATGACAGATCATGTGAATGGAACCCGTGTAGAAGTAATTGCAGATAGGCTTGCATTGCACGGGTGCAATGCATGCTTTTCAAGAAGAACTACACACACACAGGGAAGAGTGACGACATCGTGTGCCCGTAGTAAGCCAGGTAATGTCAATAAAATTGATAATCGACAAATTTTAGAACTAAATAAGTGCAGATAGAATTTGTTTTTTCCTTCTTTTTTGCATTCTGTAGCTTCCACTCATTTTTTTATCGGGGAAAGGGAGGAATTCCATGCTGTAGGCCAGAGCCCAACGGACAGGAGTGGAACGTGTTTGCTTGAAAATTGAGTCTTTTTTTTATTAATTTTTTCACTTCTAAATCCGTAAGCGTGGGCCCCGCCCATGACTGTGCCGTTGAGAAATGGTCGATAAATGAGCATCTGAGTCCGTCCGGTTCTTTTCGTTCTTCAAGGCTGTGGTGCGTCTCTTAAGGCCGTTTTGCACGATGAGTGATCATGCCAATGATCATTCGAATGAACATAATTCACCGTTTAAAAAGATTTTGAGAAATTTTCCGTTTGGAGCGTGTTCTAATTAATTATGCTTGTAGTATTCCCTGAATGATCGCATGAAAAGAGCGCGCGTCGTCCATTTTGTGAACTAGCTCCACCACGGAAATTTTTATACCACTGACAGTAGGAAATAGGATTCTGGTAATTTCAACCGTGATTCACGACATTATACACAAGAGAGGTTAATGCATAATCAGTGTGGTAGTTTAACCTCACTATTCTTTCCGGACAACAGTATTGCTATGTCAGACGATTCAAAAAGATGACCTTTACTCTGGTTATCATAATAGAAGCTCGAGGCATGCCCAGAAAGTAAGAGTACTGTTGAGTTCTCGCGAGGTGGGAATTTATTTTCAATATTTGGATACACATCCACATCTACATAATACCCTGCGAGCCACCCCTAGGGTGTTTGGCAGGGGTTGATCAATCACCAGCATGCAGCATGCATTGGACTCCAACATGCACACCACACCGTCCAAAAAACGTCACGTATACTAACAAATTATACTACTATATGCTGTTAGAAATAATAATAAAATTAAGAAACAAGCAATAAGTTTTACATAGGTTAGTTTGCTACACTACAAGTCATTCAATCTATCTATGAGTTCCATCGCTGCCGTTATAATAATAATAATAATAATAATAATAATAAATTCGTTTATTTCGTGGGCCTGTGGCCCATGAGAAAACCATTGCACAACTTTCACATGTTAAGCATGATATTACATTCCCAAAAGAAAATAAAAAAAAATAAAAAGAAAAACATAAGATACACTTGTTGCGGACAGCCGCCAACTTACAAACAATTAGGCAAAAACAATACCAACGAAAGGAGAAACAGTTTCCAAAATGGAGATATTTTAGTTTCCCCTCCTTGGTGACATCATATTCATAAGGAAAAACAAAAAATGAAAAGAAATACAAAACATTTAATCGTTGTAAACCGCCGACAGCACACAGACAATACGGCAAAACAACAGCAACACAAGGGAAAACAGCATACTGCGGAGTAACTGACCAACCATCGCAAGAAATCAAGGCGATAATTTAATATAACAATAGTGTCAGACAAACAGTATTAAAAAAAACAAAAAAAGTAAATAACAACTTAGTATGACACTCAAATTTAACATAATTTTACACTCAATTTTCTGCGACCATATGTTAGAGCCATTCGATTTAACACCGTTCTAATTTTACTTCAATCAGTTTTAGACAGACAGCATTTTAGGGTTATTTATTAAGATATCGTACACCTGGGTTTTGAAGGCATGTATGGATTTAGTATTTCTAATTTTGGATGGTAGGGAGTTCCATACTCTAGAGGCGATTATTGTGAAGGATTTAGTTACGTGAAGTGTGCTATGTTGAGGGATGTGAAGATCTACGGAGTGATTCCTAGTGGATACTGCATGTAGATCTTTTTTCCAGGTAAATCTAGCAGCTAGGTAAACGGGATTACGAGTGGATAAAATTTTATAGGCAAGCAGGATCACATGGTATAAACGACGCTGTTTTAGTTTCAGCCAACGTAATCGAACGTAAGTATCAGATATCCTATCCCATTTTTTTAGTTCATAAATGTAGCGCATTGAAGAGTTCATTGTTATTTGCAATTTGTTGTTACTTTCTTCGCAGAGATTAGTAAACAGAGAGGAGCAGTAGTCAAGGTGAGGAAAAATTAGTGACTGAACCAAGGTGGTTCGAATTTTGGGCGGAACTATGTTCTTGGTTCTATACAATTGATGTAGTATGCTCAGACATTTCTGTTTTGTGACATGGACTTGTTTTTTCCACTTGAGTTCCTTATCAAATATTATACCAAGGTTTTTAACCGTTTCTTCGTACGGTATTACACGATTTTCTAATTGAATTTTTCCAAGAGCGGATTCATCAATTTGAGTAATAAGATGTCTAGGACCAAATATAATAGCTTTAGTTTTTTTTTCATTGAGTTGCAGTTGGTTTTTCCTCATCCAGGAAGCTATTCTTTGGATATCATTATTGATTAATGTTATGGTGGAAGATAGATCTGATACTGCCGTATGACAATAAATCTGGAAGTCATCCGCGTAGAGATGGTATTTACAATGCATTAGAACCTCAGGAAGGTCATTTATAAACAAGGAAAATAGCAGGGGGCTTAAGACTGAACCTTGGATTACCCCTCTGCGGTTATACGTCCAGTTGGATCTGGTGTTGTTTGTTCCGATGACTGATTGAGTACGGTTGCTTAGGTAAGACCGAAACCATTTTACAGTACTCGAAGAGAGATTGTACTTAATAAGCTTACAGAGTAGTATTTCGTGGTTTACCATGTCGAAGGCTTTAGATAGGTCAAATAGTACCAGTATTGTGACCTCGCGCCTGTCCATGCTCCTCTGATATCCTCGGTGATATTTAACAAGGCAGTTAGAGTGCTGAATCCAGTTCGAAAGCCAGATTGGTAATTAATTAGTATATCATTTTCAATAATATATTTATTCAGTTGTTCGTAGACCACACGCTCACATATCTTGGCAAAAGTACATAGGATACCTATTGGTCTATAATCTGATGGATTAGAGGGTTCAGAGCACTTCGGGATTGGATGAATTAGAGAATGCTTCCAAATGCAGGGATATTGTGCGGTTTGGAGGGATGATGATAATCTCTTATTGATCGTGGAAAAAATGACATTCTGAATCTGTCTGTTCTACAATCTGTCTCTCTTATTTTATTTATATGATCTGATCTTCCGTAGTATGTTGGCGTCCGTAAGATATGGTTAACTTCGTCAGAAAAGGAACTGCTCTTGAATTTATCTAAAAGGGCTAGTCTATTTTTCAATCTACGATCCGACAGAGATTCCCATCCGAGTTTATCTAAGAGGTCAGTTACACTAAAAAGACTATCGTAACGACCTTTCACATACCTGGTAGCTCTTCTTTGCTCGCGTTCTAACTCTGTTATTATGCCTTTTTCATGAGGGTCCCAAACACTGGCAGCGTATTCCAAATGTGGTCTAACGAGGGAAAAGTAGCTAATTTCTCTCACTTTGTCGTTACACTTTCCTAATAAGTATTCTTTTAACAAAACCCATTTTACGATTAGCTTGACCGGTTATTTCTCGGATATGTTTATTCCACGATAGATCATTATTGAGTCTAACTCCTAGATATTTCACGGATTCAAAAGTCTCTAACTGGGTACCCCGAATTATAAAATATACAATACAACACTGTGTGGTAGAAGGAGTGGTCTCTGAACAAAACGGGCACGGGCGACCTTCGTTGGTACCGAAAATCGGCTCGTAGTGGCCGCTTATGTGAAATATGCCGATAAGAAATCCTTCCGAGTGCGTGGTGCGCACTGTCATAATGTTTCTTGTCGCGGATGGAAAAAGGCCGACTGAAACATTGGAACGGATGGAAGCTGTTTACGGCGAAGGCGTGATGAACAGAAAGAACGCGTTTGAGTGGTGCCCTGAGTTCAACGGAGGAGGAATGAAAAAAAGTCAGTCCTCACGGTGGCGACACACTGTTTCTCCATCCGCCAAAACAATCAGAAACTCGATTTCAGACAAAAAAATAATGGTGCCCGTGTTTTTGTATCGGAGACGGGGACAATTAATGCAGCAGTTTTTTGAGACCCTAAAGACCTGCGGAGAGCAATTCAAAAGAAACGGAAGGAAATGTTGACTAAGGGAGTGTGTTTGTTGCACGACAACTTCCGCACATACACGGCCAACTCCACTGAGGTGCTTTTAAATTCGTTTGATTGGTAAAATCACGAATATTTCATTAGAGGAATATCAAGTCCACTGCCATAGTTGTTGTCACTTCGTGCGCATTTAAATCAGATTTAAAAATCGCCACTCGCGGCGCTACCATACATCTATGCATCTACTTTTCACGATAAAATACACAGCAGCAATATATAACTGAGAAAATAAATAAAATAAAAATCACACATTGAATGCATGTGAGACGATTGTCAACTACAAAAGACCACTCGACTACGGTTAACGTCAAAAGTTACAATGAACGAGATACAGTTGCCTATAGTGGCGCCGCCGGATATAATGCGCGCGAAACGGCAACAGATATAATGCTTAACCGCCATGTTCTTGGGACTCCTTTAATGGAGTACCCTTGGCTACATTTGAAACACCCTGAACCCTTCCCTGTCTTGGCGCCTTCGGATTATCATCTTTTCACCTTCATTGAGACTCACATGGGCGGATGAGTTCTATGAAGAGGGAATAAAAAAAATGATGCCGCGGTTTAAAACCTTCACAGAACGGGAAGGCGAATTGGCGAAAAAATAATTTACATGTACAACTTCAATTATTTTCTGCTTAATTCTCTATTCTACGCTCTACTCTCCATGCTACCAGGCTCCTTCCTCATTTAAAACTTTGAAAATAAATGGATCCTTCACAACCATTTTTGAAGACCAATTTAAACGTTTCCAAACTCACTTACTTGCTCCTGTGGCCATGTAAGCCCAAGATGGTTTTTGGCCACGACAATAATTGCACTCGCCTCCACACATCTCAAACTTCTGTTATTTCTATTTCTTCTCCAAGTCTTCTCATATTAATCAGCACTTGGTTTCTCCAACGCAGTCTTGTTCTTTTTAGAGGTCTTTTACCATTGGGCATAACATTTTAAATATATTTTATGCCGGTGTTGTCGTATAAGACCCGGCCATCTTAAGAGTTTGATTTTTTTATTGTTGCAAATGCATCCAAGCGTCAATGGGAGTGAATGGGGCCTCCAAGGCGAAAAGATTGCGTTCCGCATGTGGTAGGTAAGTATCTCTTATTATTGCTGGATCAGGCAGCGTAGTTTGGCGGCAGGCGAGAGAGAGAGAGAGAGAGGGAGAGACAGAGAGAGAGAGAGAGAGGAGTGGAGATGGGCGTGGCTGGGACCACCTCCACTTGACTTACACACCCAATGTGCTCGTGGCCTTGGGCGGCATTTGACTGTGTGGGCATTCGCGTAACGGGAGATATTTGGAGCAGCCGATGGGGTGGATCGGATTTTGAAATTCATAGTGATGCTCGACATGACTCGCCGATGGCCACCCTATAATTAAGCGAACCAGTTCTGATATTTTTACCCCATGTGTTTACTGAGTGAATTCTTTTCTGGTAAGTACGTAACTTTGTTTGAACCTTAAGCTCTCCTTCTCCATTCAACCAGTGCATTATGTTCAACATAATTTGGGGGGGGGGGGGTGAGGGGACAACCCCATGATGTTGCATGTTGGGAATTCAAAGAACGAAAGCAATAGGCATGCGTAGTGTCATAGCAAGCATGTATGATTCATTTAGCTATTTCAGACTGCAAAATTCAATTTTACATTTTTTTGGCATTCAGGGAGGCAGTGGCGCAGCGGGGGGGGGGGGGGGTTGGGGGTTAAAGCCCCCCCCCAGAGCTCAGAGAGATGCTTAAGTGTAATCCATTTTACTTAATTGGATTGATATTACTAATAGAATAGTGTATGGATTAATGAAATATCCATCAGAAAGCCGTAAAACTCACCATTTTGAACCATTTATCTTAAAATTCCGCAATTTACTAATCTCGCACCTACCGCTTATCCTGGTGGGTATTCCACACCTCCAAACACCCAGGTATTAGTTGCACCTAAACCCCGCCAGCCTCAATTCCTGGCTGCGCCCCTGCAGGGAGGAGGTGGGATGGGAGCTAAGCCCATGATCCTCTGCCGCCAATGTTTCCATTGGTTCTATCAAGGGTAATTATCATCAACTTTCACGACTTAGTTATGCTACTTGTGACCGATAACGTACAAAATGGCGGACCCTGCTTTTCATCCAATTTTTGTGTGTTGTGTACCATCATATAAGAATGGCTCAGCGAGGCACCTCAAGATATTTACACCATATGCTCAACAAATTTTGCAGTGTGCTTCGAAGAGATAATCTGCGACTACCTGCGACGCAAAAATAATATTTTTTCTGAGAACTCATTGGCCCAGAAGACGCAGATTTTTCTTCCGTGAGTTTTAAGAGGCTGCTGGCCACGAGGAATACCTTCCGCAGTAGACGCATGTTTGAATGTGAATCTTTTATACTTAAGGAATTGAATAAAATCATCCATATGTTAGTTTCCATCCATTTCCATTTAATATAACCGGATTTCATTTCTGTATGGTGATATTTATCGTCTATACATTGGAAAATGGCGGACGCTGATAAGCACTTACGTAGAAAAATAAGAAAGACATCGATTTAACCTCTGATATTTGCACCAAAATCACAGCAAAGCTTTTAGAGTGTTCATCCAAAGTAATCATCCACAAAATA
The DNA here is from genome assembly GCF_921293095.1 of Ischnura elegans. Lineage (NCBI taxonomy): Eukaryota > Metazoa > Arthropoda > Insecta > Odonata > Coenagrionidae > Ischnura > Ischnura elegans. Next base: position 14,162,072 of record NC_060248.1, on the reverse strand, counting down.
CTGGTTTCTTTATGTTTAGAGCTCTATCACAATCGAAAACAAAATAAAATGTGGCGTTTTAGCCCATACCTGTCGGTGCATTTATGAGACGGTCGGTGAGGCTACGAAACGGTTATTAGTATTGTTTTTTTTTTAATTTATTGCATGGGAAATCTCGAAATTTATTATGTGACGGAAGTTTCGTGCTGATCGATATCATCTTCATCATTTGTCAACAATCCTAAGATTGGTTTGACGCAGCTCTCAATTCCTCTCTCCTATTCGCTAGCCTTTTCATAGCGACGTATTTCTTCTAATTTACATCTTTTATAAACTGTCTTATGCAATTCATTGGGTGCCGTCCTTTGCCCTTTTCCCTGCCACCTGTCCTTCAACGATTGTCTTCATCAGGCCATCGTGCCTCGAAATGTGGAGAACCAAGTCGTCCCGTCGCGTCGTCTGCTTAAGGTTTTTAGGAGGCTTCTCTTTTATGCCATTCTTCTTAGCACTCCCTCGTTACTCACACGGTTAATCCATTTTATCTTCATCATTCTTCTACAGCATCACATTTTGAATGATTCCTCTCTTGTATTCTCTACTGCTGTCAACGTCCAAGCCTCGATTCCAAAAAGAAAAAAATTCCCCATATATAGCATCCGTCGCTATGTTAAAAAATACTTGAGCAATCTCCTACGTGCGTTCATCAGCGTCGGTGTGGTCATGTCATTCAGCACGTTGTCCTGATTTGTGTGAGTGTGTGTGTTTTTTTTTTTGCCGTTCGCCAATGTTAAGATGGGATCGAAAAATGAATTCGCCATTGTTAATGGATATTTATTGGTAGAGGGGACGAGGCGATGAGACGCGAATGAGAAGATAACGAAAAAGCTCTTGTTGAAAAACACAGATATATATTTCCCTGATGACGTTAGCGAATGGTGTTTTTAAGGTCAAAGCTATTCGTGCGTCCGAATGCGAGGGACGGAGTCGTTATCGAGGGAAGCGCTCTCTTTTTATGGGATCAGTCCGTGTCGCCGATACATGTTGTTTGTGTGGTGCGCAATCTCGCGATGACTGACCTCCTCCGCTGACCCTCACGTTCGAATTCACGCGAGAGACCATCGGACGGTACAGTTAAGTTGAGCCAAGAAAGAAAAGGGTAGTTTCCTTCATCAAAGAAAACGAAAGGCATTGATTGCGATTCCATACCCATCATAAGTGTATTCATAATATACTAATTATTTGGTTTTACATACCCCAGTTTAGACGAATGTCAATGGTAAATTTTAACCGCATTTGAAAAAGGCCAGATTTGGCGCCCATGCGATGCCACTCCACGTGACGTCACAGGGACCTAGTTTCTATACGAGTAGATACGAGTTTTGCATTGTCTGAGATTACCAATGCATGCATGAGGCGCAGAGCTCAAGGAAACATGCCTTAGTAATCACCTATTTAAACTGCCTATTGTCGGAAAGTTTTCTTCGTTTGATAAGGTGTTAATAATTGTTATTTAAGCCAAGCGCTACCTGCTAACAGCCTGTATCGCAACGAAGCACATACCCTCGCCGCAAGGTCACCTCACACGGTGACAGCGGTAACCAGAATGACGTCACACAGGGTTTTCCTAGCATCCATACTTAGCCGTCGCGTTTTCGCGCGCTTTAACATTTTCACTTTTCATTTAATCGCGAAAAATAGATATCGTCATTTAAAAATCTAAAAGCGTGGAATGCGTACTACAAGAGTAATAATATTTCAATTTTGGCAATAAAAAAATAATAGGAAACCACCCTATAACTCGTTTGGAGCGTAACTTAAAAGGTGGAAATTTACACGATCATACATCCTGTGATATAATTTAATTAATTATTCAAAACAGCCGATTTGGCTTTTACATTGAACATGGAACTCATAATCTGCACTTTTAACGAATATAGACTTAGAGAAACACTACCGTCATCATCATAAGTCAAAAATATTGAGATTGATTTGATGCAGCTCTCCATTCCGCTCTCCTATCCGCTAACCTTTTCACACTGACGTATTTCTTCTCTTTTACATCCTTTAGAACCTGTCCTATGCAACGAATTCGGGGCCAGCACCTGTCCTTCTACAATTGTTTTCATCAGACCATCATGCCTCATAATAAGGTCAAATAAGTGGACCCGTCTTCTCCTTAAGGTTTTTAAAAGACTTATCTTTTCTCCCACCCTTCTCAGCAATTCTTGATTACTTACTCGGTCGATACATTTTATCTTCGTCATTATTCGGTAACACCACATTTAGATTACTTCCACTCTTGACTACTTTGCACAAGGCCCAAGCCTTGCTCCCATATAGAAATATGCTCCACATGAACTCATGCATCTGCATCTGATCAATTGTTTCCTTACATCTATTCTTGTATTTTCAGCTGTAAGTAGATTCGTTTTTTTGCAGAATGCCCTCTACGCCTTTTCTATTCTTCTTACGATATCTTTCTTTCTTCGTCCATTGATAGTAATTCGGCTTCCAGGTAACATAACTCTTTCGCCTATTCAAGCTTGGCTTCCAGTGAAGCGTTTATCCTAGCCTCCTCTCTTTCGTTGCAGATCTAATTTAGTCAAACATCTGTGAAAATGAAAACACCAGTGCCGTTTCAAGCCCAAGATCGTTCACTTCGAACGAAAGGATCGACGATTGTATGCCCTGGAAAAATCGGATATCATCAAAAAGAAGAAGAGAGAAAAATGACAGATGAATATCAAACCCATTCCCCGATATTATCCGTCTTGCCTGAAATCTATCTTGCCCTATAGATTATAAAGGATGTACAAGAGAAGAATAACGTCACTATGAAAAGACAAGCGTATAGGAGAGCGGAATTCAGAACTCCTTCAAACCAATCTTAGTACTATAGATTCATGATCATGATACGTTTTTAATAAATTAAAATGTCGTTTTAAATAGTCCAGAATCCTCAAATTATACAGTTGCGCGTAAAGGAAGTGAATACCGTTCCGTTACATGTACTTGTTTAATGATTTCATCGGTTAAAATGACCGTAACTGCCGAAGCAAGCAGACCGAGTCCACTTTTAATTCTGCTACTTATACTGAGAACAGATTAAGTTCCGTTGAGTGACGCCTGAAATTATCAATTTTTTAACGTTGTATGTAGCTCTAAGCGTGGAAATAAATCGAGTTGTCTTGTCTCCTTATTCGAAGACGTGTTCCGCTTGTCCCTGTGTTGTTTTCCTCGCTTGGCTCTGGCGCCCGCCGTCGGGACATATTCGGCGAGAAGGTGGGAATGGAGAGAGAGAGAGAGAGAGGAGGAGTTGGAGGGGATTATAATAACACTCGGGGACGAATTAAAGAGGAAGGCGTTCGTCTAAGTGGTCGCGAGGAAGAAGCAGAACATCTCATTTGGGACTCCCTCCATCCACCCCTTTGGCACCGTCTCCTCCCCTGTTCTATTGTGGTCTCCGGGGGCGACGACGCACGCCACGATCTCACACACACAAGCACTCCGACGCGTCACTCTGCTTCTTCGATTGTCATATCGCGATGGAAAGCATTCGAGTCGGCCCCTGCAAACTCCTAAATGCGCCCATAATCCTTCCTGTGTCCTGATGCATGCGTCTTTATGACCAATATCACTTTTGTATATGTTTAGTTTATTTTCTGTTTTTAAGTTCACTTGTTGTTTGTTTTGTTTATTTGTGAGCATGTTTGTTTTTATTTTGATTCATTTTATTTCTTTGTTTGAGACGATGCTATGGTGATAAAAGATGAATAATGAATTGTTAAGGAGAGCTATCTTGAAGTGGATGTGAAATAGGATTGAGAATAAAACAGGGTGTCAAGTGATACTTACATTGAATTTAATCGCTGTGATACGTTAGTCCCATCACGGCCACACCGTGAATATGCAGCGAGCATATGCGATCCGGAGCAGAAACGCTTAATCTTGAACTTGAGGGAATACAAATGAAAGCGTCGTGCGGAATAAGGTTTTCTCGGGTTCCCAGCCGGGTGAGAGTGTCAGTTTTTCTGTTTCGAGGTCAGAGACGTTCCTTTTCATCAGGAAATGATGACGGGGAATTTGTCTGGCCTCGTAACGTTGCTGAAAATGGTCTCGCCTGGATAGGCACCCGAGAAAACCTAATTCAGTTAATCCGCCTGGAATGTTCCAGATATAGAAAATAGATGCATGCATAGATAACAAATAGATAGATTCTAACTTATGTTCTAGGGCATGATGTTCCATGGGACTTTTTCATGGTAATATTAAAATAGAAATATTAGAATTTACATGAACAAATTCATTTTGAAGCAATGAATGCACAAAATACACATACAAAAATAGTGCTTAGTGCAATAATATTTGCAGTTTTATGTAGGTGACTAATGAAATAATTTTCTCGATTACCTGAGGTTTTCAATTGCATGAAAATTTGTGATAGTTCATTATTCATTAAATTACAATTTTGTTTATTTCATCATGTGACTTGAGAACTGCTCCATGAACAGATTAATATTTCAGAGTATGTGAAGAATGTTATGCTCACTCCAGATTTATCCAGAGGCGTGTGAAAGTATGCATAAACCAGTTATTGAATTCTGTAGTTTACGGTTACGTTTTTGGGAAAGTTTATTCTTCATAGCCACAAAGTACACACGCGGCTCGTTGAGTTTTCATCGGTGTGTTATCAGCCAAAAACGAATGTGGGGGGACTAGTAA